>NC_092814.1:118194340-118346840 GCF_023375885.2 Dermacentor andersoni | reverse complement strand
GGAAATCTGGCGTATTGCACGCCTTGCAGGTGCTTTACCTTGTTCAGCGATATGTCGTGGACACGATAAACACAGTGCTTTTTCAGACGCAAGGCAAAGGAACATTATAGCTTACAATTCGCTGTAAGCCATACGGCATGCGAGAGCTCAGGTTACGCTTTATGCGTAACCTGGGCTTATGCACCTTAAGAGAGAGTATGGTTCTACTCCGACGCGTATAATCCGGCTCTGTGTGTCTCGCAGTTTTGAGATCATTGGCCAGACGATCGCCACAGCAAAAATCTCGGCTGGTTTCGGCTGCGCTCTTTAACAGATCGTAGACCTTAGCGACAGGTGGAGAAAGACAAATGACTGCAACCATTTCAAGACTGAGAAGGGGAGCAGCCTGGCGGGAACAGTCCGCATATGTGCAAAGTGCTCTCAAGGACGGCCGGTTGCACACAGGAGGCGCTTGGGCAACGACCCCGGCAGTGCGAGCCAACGTTCTCGGTCACGATCACCTTGGCATGATGCCAGTGTCTTGGCAATGGCGCGATTTGGCAACGTGTTGTCGTCTCCCGAATGTGTGTCATGAACTGATTCCAAGTCAAAGATATTATCATCTACATCAGAAACTACTTAAGCAGCGACGAGTGCACGACACGAAGAAGAAATAACAGCTGCGATATGCAAATCGACAACAAAACTGGGAAGACGTAATCGCTCTGAATCGCACCGGAGGTGGCTCTTACACTGACCTAGATCTTTCATAGAGTTAACTTAGAACGTTCCTAGTGGGTCAAGCGTCTCACACTATTGTGTATATACGTATGCTCTGGTTAAGTTTTCATGTTCTCAGGATAAGTAAAACAGGTTAATCTGCAATATATCAGGCAAAGCGTAGTGCCCGAGTTGAGCTATAGAGAGACTCAATGCGCTGGTGAATCCAGATAGGTGCGGGGGGGGGGGGGGGGGGAGGCTTGACGGCCTAGCCTCGCACTTCCCCCCCCCCCCCCCCCGCCTCCCTTGAGACATGCTAGCTGACAGTATTGAGCGTGCAGCGAACCATAAACCGAAAGTATGTGAGATTTAACCTCCGCCGTTTACTCCTACAAGTCATTAAAAAACTCCTCATGTTCAAAGGTATGTTTACCAGTGCTAAAAAAGAACACTATCAGTGACACTGGGCTTTTTTTTTATCCTTGTCGTCGTATTTCCTGGTTCGAGCACTTATAATACATTTCACGCTTTAGACCGCCTAAATGCTAGTTTCATTTATGTCACACGAAGCTATGTCGTTGTCGTTTTTTACTTTTTGGTTTGTGTTTTTTGTACACGCCCTTTCCTTTTTGTGCATGTTCCTGCGCACACGCAAGCCTCAAAGAAGTGTCTTTCCCCAGCCGCGTACCCGGTGGAAGAGCTACGCTTTGAGCACTTCGCGTGCAGGCGCTATGGCTACATCGTTAGAGGGGAAAAAATAAAAAAAAAAAGAAGCAACCCGAAGGCCAGACGCAATGGATGCTTTGAACTTTCTCCTTTTGAAGCTAACTCTGCAGCGTTATATATATTATTTTACTGGTAACGAGGAGGGTGAACAGCAGGCCACTCTTGTGTAATCTGTCCGCCAGCCACTGTATACAAACAAGACGTTCGCGGTAGACGCCGTGCTCACGTTCGGACGAAGAGAATAGGGAGGAAAAACGAGAGGAGCGGTCAGCACTCGGCCCATTTTTCCTCACTGTCTCTCGTTCTAGAAATATCGTTATTCATAAAGAGCGCCAAGCATGCCGTTTTAGTCCAAGTCCTCTTTGCCGTTTGAGTCCCTTTAGAAATGCCACAGACTTAATTTGAAACATCCAAGCGTCTCAGGAAATTGCGAACGGTAGCGGCTTGGCGGGTGAGAAAGACTTGTGCTCGTCATGCGGCTCTATAAGTCGATGGCAGTTGTTGTGTCGCTGAACAAAAAAAAAAAAAAAAAAACAAATATGTGTAGAGACCACGAAGCCTCAATTTTTGCAGGTTGTACTTGACACTTCTTGTATCTACAGCGTCTCGTGGGGTAATATATGCACTGCCTACTAAGAATCTGTCCAGGTTACTTCCAATGGTGCCGCCGTTCCTTAAAGTATGGGTCGACGCAAATGGGAATTGTTCATCGTGACAGCGTGAAACAATTATCGAGCTCTGCGCATCGAGAAATCCTAAATCTTTATGGCCATGCAAGGAACTTACTAGAACTGTAAAAACAGTACTTACACCATGCCAATTCGCACAGAGTTCCAGTTCCTGTCTTCATTCAGTATGGAGTCGCAACCTGAGACGTGGTACTTGAAGCCATAGGGGTCAAGTGCTATGGGAAGCAAATCAAGAAGAACGTGAAGTAACAGAACTATCAATACATATCGAAATAAAGACAAAGTCGGCGCTCTTTCTGTCTCTAAAATACGTACAGCTTGGATACACATTGCGTGCAATCAACAGAGAACGGAGCAGGATAAATGTAACCTCGTGAGACGATGCTCCCAACAAATATGTCAATTTCCTTGTTTTCAATAGTAAACGTCGCGCACTCACATTAGTGGCTCATGCGTCCTCCATTGTTGCGCATAGGTATTGAGAGAGACAGAAGGGGGAAAGGGGGAGGAGGGGGAGGAGGATGTGTCAGCGCAGAAACTCCTGGAATATTTATAGCCTATTGATGTTTCTCCTACTCTTTTTATTCCTTTATTAGCCTTCGCACAGTGTCGCACAACAAACAGGCGTTCTTGTGGATGATCCCCCTGCCTCGCCTTCTTCGCATTATATCTCCCCGGAGCATTCATCTGCTCCTCGCACAAACTCTCCATCGAATTTCTTAGTCACTGCCTTTCGCTCCCATGAATGTTACTAGCTCAGTGCATCTAATAGAAGACGGGGGACCCACAAGCATCCCTAAGCTCTAAGTGCCAAGTAGGAGAGCAAAGTGTTCTACTTACTCAGGCCAACCATGCGCCGTACGTCTGCCAGCGTGCAAAGCTGTGGCAAGCAGATGCCCAACCGCTGACCCTTGAAGTAACTTCGTTCATCTGACGAGAAAAAGTCTGGTGCTCGGCGACCCTGCAATGAAATGCAGCACAAGCTTAGTCAGGTTCACCGCTTGGCGCTCCATTCAGGCATGCAGTTCGTGTGCCGCAGCGCAGTGCTTTGGGTATACAGTGTAATAAACGAAGAGTTTGTTGCGCTCTTACGTTATTACAGGAAATTAAAGTTGTTCTTAAAATGAGTTGGTTGGCTTTTGCAAAGTGCTGTAGGTATTTTGTAATGCTGGCAAGTTTCGATAGAAAAGAGGCAACAAAAGGGAAAAGTCAATCAAAAACAACATCTCCTGAATGTAGCATACGTGATCCGCATATTTTTTCAAGAAAAGCGCTGACTGTCACACTGTGGGTTCCCTGGAGGCCAACAAGTGATTCCAATATCTT
This sequence comes from Dermacentor andersoni, assembly GCF_023375885.2. Lineage (NCBI taxonomy): Eukaryota > Metazoa > Arthropoda > Arachnida > Ixodida > Ixodidae > Dermacentor > Dermacentor andersoni. The sequence continues at coordinate 118,343,400 of NC_092814.1, read as the reverse complement.
ATTATATACAGTGTGTTTTCACTAATAATTTGGCGCAAGTCTTACCAAATATTAGCTTTGCCAATCTATCTATTCGTTGACCAGGAAGTTTTCACGCATTAAAAAAAAAAAAAAAACATTAAATGGAGACAACAATGAGTCTGTGCGGCAGCGGATGGGCCAACAATGAAAATAAGATGCCAGTGCAGTCGCTTTTGCGGTATTGCATATCATCTTTTTTTGTCGCGTTGCCTCCAGTGAATGTATGTTAGCCGCGTAAAAGGCGCGTTCCAAATACTTTGTTAAGGTGCCAGCCCCTTATGGGAAGCTTTCCTCGGCACTTAAATTCGAAAATGCAGGAAGCACGAAGAAGAATGAAACCGACTAAAGAAAGACCATTGCGAAGCGAGCGGTTATACTTGCAGGCCTACAAGATCCGACGGCACAGCAAGCACTGCTGACCCTATGAGTCGACGGTGCTAGCATATGACTAAAGAAGAAAACCTGCCGAAAGCTTACAGTCGCCCATTCTTCCTCTCGCTGCACAAAACTTTCATGCTATTTGTTTCTTGGCCTATTCTGGGGTAATATCTTCCTTTGATCTCATGGTCCAACAATGCGTGTCAGTAAAACCGCAGTTACTACGGACAAGAAAAGCAGGCGCAGCAAGAAAATAGTAACGGCAATAGCTTTGCATTCACGTTCGCAGCCGCCGGGGACACGCGCCCTCTCGATAGCGAAATTGAGAGAATGAGAGAAATAAAGCACAATGAAACAGTAATGTCAACCAGAACACATGTCTGGTTGGCTACCGTGTACGGGAAAAGGGAAATGTAGAAAGCGTAGTGATTATGCGTCCGAAGTGCGTCATGACGGCTGAATAATTCGCCAGTGAAAACGTCCTGCTACGAGGAGGTAGCGTACGTAGCTGAACACGAAGCGTGGTAAAACGTAGTAGAGCAGCGGGGAACTGCTGGACATAGCATATTTTTTATTGATATGAATTTTTGGGAGACGTTCGCCTTTAGTCGCGCCGGCTACGATACAGCAATTGTTCTGCGCGATGGAGAGGAAACGCATTGAAGCTGTTTCCCCATTGATTTTCTAGCTGAAATGATATAAATGGTCGCTACTGAAAATGTTTAATATCAAACTTTAAATAAATGTCCTGAACATAAATCGCGCTTTGCACAACATCCTAAACCACAAGTGTCACTTTACATGTCTCCCTTGCTGCCGTTGCACAGCTGTTGGGAAGAGACCACGCTCACACTGCCTTTGATTAGTTTCGCGCAGGCGTGCGGTGAGTGAAATTGTCAAGCAGCGTCGTTCTTTTTTTCTATGGCATTTCAGTGCAAGAATAAGTGGCGCATTCTGCGCAGCCGCTCTGAGGGGAAAATCGGTCATTCAGTGCGAGACAAAACGCACCTTTTTTCTGCACATGTCGACTACAAATTCCCCAAGCCGGAAGTATTCGAGGGCTCCATTGCCAAGGCGCGGTATTAACCCGCCTGTACAGCGTTCCAGCGTTTTCATTTCCGTTAGAACGTCTGCTTTGTTCTGCTGTTGTGAGTAGGTGCAGAACACACGTACTACCGCCTTCCAGCCACTGGTTTCACTTAAGCGCTCCCGTGCTTGCAACGCGTGTGAATGCTCACCATAAAGTAACCGTCCTTCTGCATCCTCTGGGCCGACTTGCGAGTGAAGCCGAGTGGGAGAGTCATGAAGAGCGAGCAGTACTGGCCGAAGATGGCTGCGTCTCCGTTGGAAGGCTGATGGTGCACGTCCAGGCACTCCTCGTAGTCGCCGTACGATCCCGTCGCTCCGTTCAAGGTGCCGGGAGCAGGTCTGGCGTTCGAATCCAGCACTGGAATGGGGACATTCTTTCTTTAGTGAATGCAAAAGGCGTGAGCACTGCTGTTGGATGCAACCCACTGCCAGTACTACTTAATGTTGGGCACGTTGGTGCATGTCCAGCTTCTATTAATGAAGGCGCACGCACAACGAAGGAGTAGAAAGGTTATCACGAAGGCCAGCACGCATCCTGTCTGCTCCTTATGTCGCGTGTAATCTTCCCTTTCACTTGCTTTTCTCTCTAGAGACCACTATCAACACCAACCATAAAGTTTTCGTCAAAAAATAGGGCAGCACACTGTCATCGAGGTTTCTGGTAAATTATAGATCGTCCGCAGACTTTTAATCCATTTTTCCAGCATGTCATTGTGTCCCACTTGCGGTGTTTATGAGTACTTATAACATTTAATTTGTGTTTCTAATTCCTCTGTAACCCCAAGGGCATCTTTGAGGAACACCTTTAACATGAGACAAAACAAGAGATTTCAGCTGCGGGATGTTCTTGGAACGTGTCATTGTCCGAGAGCTCAAATGAACTCCACCAGAGCTCTTATAGCATTCCTGGGGCATACAGGCCTCAATAAGCCTATGTAAATAACTTTCGTGCTAGTGTGTGTTCGTGTTGTATGTATGTATGTATGTATGTATGTATGTATGTATGTATGTATGTATGTATGTATGTATGTATGTATGTATGTATGTATGTATGTATGTGTGTGTGTTTACCGCACTCTCTTTCGTCCCTCACCGTCTCACCTGGTGTATCGTATGCCAGGCTTGCCGCTATAGCTAACCTCTCCAGATATCATTAAACTGTCTCTCTCTTTCAACGCGGCCAGCGCGAATCATAGACGTGTTGAGCTAAGTGCACAAGTACTAAGTTTTTTTCAAGGGACGCGAGAAATTTCAGTGCGCGTTGTCTTTAATACAAGTTACATCAAAAGAAACTGTGTTGTTATGTAAGCCGCGTACTTATTCGGCACTTTCATACAGGGAGCTCTTACACAGGGTAAGCCTGTGCCAATGCTGCGGCTTACGTACTCAAAAGCTTTCCGTCAGTGACGGCTGTAATGAAAAAAAAAAAGCCTACGGTGCGAAGGGAATTGAGCGTCGTTTTAATATATATTGCTAACGGCCAGGGAAAGAGAGCCAAACTTAAGATATTGCAGGTTTATAACACTATCTTCGAAGCTACAGGGTATCTAGAACTGGTCACGAACTGTCCCTTTAATTAGAATCGAAAATTCTGGGACTACTGCTCGATAAATTTACAAGATTTATGTTTTCACTTTGCCTCTGTGGTACCCTATAGGAGATACCGTCGATTTGCTCCACACTAGCTTTAGAATAACATACTTCATATTTTGCACAAAAAAAGGACTTCATTCATTTGAACGTCTGCCTGATTGACGAGTATTCGGAACATGTGCCACGTTAAAAAAAAACTGCTAAAGGCCCAAATCTGGCACATTGAAATTTTCTTCCAGACTTCAAAATAAATTATGAGAAGAAAGTGTTTAGCGAGCGCAGTTCGCCAAATCTTACCCGAGTCAGATGCTACGCAAGACGTCTGTTATCGCTGTGGCATCAAGAGTCATGTGTCATAGTCATAAGAATACTGCATTGCGCAACGACATGTTATAATTTCTGTGATGTCTGAGGCACTTTGCAGGGCAGGCTTAAATTTTCTTAGCGAACAAATGCGCAGCGAACGGTGATGAAGGTAAGCTTGTTGAGTCGCGCAGCAGTATTGCAAGTCTGAACAGGCTTTATCCTCGCAGCTACTTTTTCTCAATCTACATTGACGCGTGCTGTTGTCCACAATCTTCTTCGTAACCTTAATAATGCCTCGTATGGTGTATAGCTTGCAATGTATGTCATGGAGCTAAGCTGACTTATGTCACAATAAATAATGCACAGGATTCTAAGTTCCGCGTAATCTCGTCATATTGGTGCTGCTAATGGGCGTCTTGCGTGCTCAATTTCTTATCCCTACGCTGTCCCATTTGTGCAAGGCAGGTGCGAAACAACGAGTCAACAGCTGCTCCAAAAAAAAAAAAACAGTTCCAAGGCACCTATTCGCATTTTTTCGGTCGATTCGAAGGGTATTTGGGCAGCATCAAAGAACAGCTGCCAAAGGGCAAGACATGAAGGCAAATAAATGCCTCAGAAAGCGGCAAGACCTTGTGAAACGAAATGACACTGCACGCAGAGAGTGACTAGAAAAAAAAGAAGGAAAGAAGGAAAGCAGGAACTTATATGCATTGGAAAACTGTGTGCCAGAGCACTTGTATTTGCTAGTCGCCATGGGGCTTATTGTGATTGCGATAAAATTTATATAGGTTCCTCCGGGAAGGGGCATATTAATCTCTCTCTATTTCTCTATTTCTCTCTTTAAAATGCTGGAGATATTAAAATTACGGGGTTTTACGAGCCAAAACCGCGATCTGATTATGAGCCACTTATGATTATGAGGCACAATAATTTGGTCTACCCGAAGTTCTTTACCGTGCCCCCAAATCTAAGTACACAGGTGTTTTCGCATTTCGCCTGCATTGAAATGTGGCCACCATCGCCGGGATCCGATACCGCGACCTCGTGCTTAGCAGTCCAAGACCAGCAACTGCGCAACCACAGCGGGTCACTGGGGATGTTGCTCTACTCACTCAGTTTTGGACCTCCTATAGCTGTGAACTAATTTGCCGTTTACTAGAGCATAATCCATCGCCCATAGCAGTATGCTACTTTGCGTGGTAAAATCTGGGGTCAGAATAGCATGCCTGCACTCAGTAAAGGCATGTATGGATGCTTCTTAGACATCATCTTTCTTCCTGAACAGCTTTCGAATTACTTACAGGGCGCATTATATTTATGTAAAGTTTTATTCTACACGAAAGATCATTTAAGCCAAATGCGTAGAGACTGGATGCTTAGAAAACATGCTAGAATAAGTATCCACAATGTGATATTTCCTCCTACTCTGTGAGCTCACAACGGAGACAAGAGAAACATCCCGCGCTTTTTAGCAGACATCAACGTTTTTATATGAGAGAAGGCTACATTTCCTTGCTTCTGACACCATTGACCACTGGGGTAAGAGCTCTACGGGTTTTATACCGGAGAGCCTCTTTTTTTTTCAGTGGCCATTGTGGTCAAGATTCGCGTTGCATTCGCTTGGTGCCGCTGCAAGCAGTTTGGTCAAGAGCGCCGTTAAAATCAATTATAGTAGCGACGTTTATCAACACTTGACCGAGCTATCAGACAGCCCTTCTTACTGCTAAACTCAAGGCGCGTTAAAGCGGGCAATCGAAATCTACGACTTACTGAAAAGTGCCCACGGAGACTTGCTTCGTAGTCCAAGCATCACCTTGAGCAGAGCGCCGGAGCATTCTTCGGTGATGTTTTCGTCCGAGAGTATGACAGAAATGGACGGTCCGATTCGTTTGGACAAGTCCTTCACAAAACCGTCGATGAAATCCTCCAAGTCCAGCGTGGTCGCCTCCGGCACATCAGTGTGCCCGAAGGGTGTCGACTCGGTTGTTGACTCTGTCGTCGACTCCTCTGTGGTCAGTTCTGTGGTAGTGGTCTCAGTCGTCGTCTCTGTAGTAGTCTCGGTCGTGCTCTCACGCGTCGTCTCCATGGTCGCGATGGACGTGGTGCTGCCGGTGACGGCCTCTGTGAGGCCATCTTCGGCGCACAGGAGTGGCACGAACGCGAGCAGCACCAGTAACAACTTCATGGTTCATAGGCGCGCCCGGTCATTGCTAGAGCCTTTTATTGGCGCCCTATCGGGCCGATCGCGCCTCTTGCATCTACGGAAAAAATCGCTCTCTCCTGAACTGATCTGCCACGGTCATCGAGGTGAAAGAAGCAGCGCGATAATGATCGAAGGCGAGGGGGAACTGATAAACGTAATACCTTCACAAAGGTCACGAACCGGTTTACCCGCGGACGCCTTGACCCCGACTGACGTCAGCCCCTTTCAAGGGCAGGCGTCGCAGTCCGGCGACCGCTCGAGAGCAGCGCGCCGCTCTCTGTCCACAAAGCCAGCGGCTGCAAGGGGGCGATCACTGCACTGTGTAGTAGACGGCTGGCACGGACGTGCCTACTGGCTGAATGACGTCTGAATGACGCGTAGGACACGGACTCCAAATGTTTCGCCTTTTCCGGTGGTGCAACTCAACCCCACCTGAACACTGCTCAGTGTGTAGCCACAGAACCTGTATCACTGGGCTCCGTGAAAAAGAAAAAAGAAACAGAAACTCCTCCAAGACATTCAGCCAGGCCATTGCTGAAGTTTTCCTACAATACACACACACACACACACACACACACATATATATATATATATATATATATATATATATATATATATATATATATATATATATATATATATATATATATATATATTATTCCCCTTCACTTTTAGGACTGCATTGCAGTTGAAATGCTAGTTCCCCGTGTTCATTGAGAATTATGCCAAAATGAAGATTAAGCGAGTTGGTGAACTGTTATGGCGATACAACAGATTTAATATGACGCACCGCGCCAATTCAGTGGCTATGGCATTGCTGTGCTGAGCATGAGGTCGTGGGTTGGATTCGCATTCCGATGGGGGTGAAATGCAAACACGCTCGCGTACATTTGCAAATTAAAGAACTCTAGGTGGGGAAGGTTAAACCAGAGACTCCCCACTACGGCGTCCCTGATAACGCAGTGTGCAATTTCGGGACGTCAAATCTCAAAACTTAATTTTATATGATATGTTTTATAGTGAAAGGTAATATGGGGCACGAGAGCCTTTTTCACAAAACGTTTTGTATTTTTCTTGTTTGAAGGTTAGCGTTCGGCTCACCTGCGACTATTATTAATGCTGACCAGCCGAGCTTTTGTCAAACCGTTGACTTCGTTAATTGGTCTTCACCTGGTTCTTTATTTTTTTAATTATGGGGTTTTGCGGGCCAAAACCACTTTCTGATTATGAGGCACGCCGTAGTGGAGGACTCCGGAAATTTCGACCACCTGGGGTACTTTAACGTGCACCTAAATCTAAGTTTACGGGTGTTTTCGCATTTCGACCCCGTCGAAAGATGGCCGGGATTCGATCCCGCGACCTCGTGTTCAGCAGCCCAAAACCACAGCCACTGAGCAACCACGGCGGGTTTCACCTGGTTCTGCCGGTTGGTTTGTCTCCGCTTAACTTTGGGTATTCCAAGCTATTACTTCCGGATATGTGCGTTGTTACGCCTGCCTCTTCTTTAATTTGATGCGCCATTCCTGCACAATTTATTGTGAAACTCGTGGACATTGAGCAGCGGGTTCACGCGAGTAATCGACCGCTTCGAACCAAACAAATTAAGTTTTCAATAGGAAAGAAAATGAGAGATAATACGCACAAAGTACCTGCTGTGTGAGAAAATTGCGACTGTGGAGACCACAGCGTCCGGTAGCTGGGTTTGTGCGAGTCGTTTGTTATTTCGCTCTCTTGTGCTTTCGCAACAGGCTCAGCGCGGCGGGATGTAAGGGTGCAAACAAAAAATAATTAACTCAGGGCCGACTGGGAAGCCAACGCGGCTACGCTGAAGCACACACGCCTATGAAACCAACCAATTCGCCGAAGGAACAAGCTTCTCCCCAGAGAGCCGATAAAATCGCCCCCGTGGGCGTAAGAGCGAAAGTGCACAGCCGCCGCTGACGTCAAAATCGATAAACAACCCCGCATAGTTCTTTGACATGTGGGCCGTTCGGTTGTTTCCAATGGCGTCATAACACAGAGACCGTGACTTACGCGTATGCTCCTTTTCAGCCCTAGAATTAACGCTGCCTGGCGTCAGCAACACTGGTTCTCAGTTTTCAGCCTGCGCTGTGTCTTGCACTGAGCGTGAGGGTGTCTCCGTTTAACCGAGACGTATTGAAAGCTTCGAAAAAGTATCTTGAAGGATAGAAGTCTTCCTGGGAATTCGTGTAATTCATTTGAGAAAACACTTCATTCATACTAGCGAACATGCCAGGGTAGCATTTGTGCGAGCTGTATATCAAACATCAAGTTTCTCCAAAGTAAGCATATTGCGTGCATTCGTAAGCAGCATATTGCATTCGTAAGTAAGCATATTGCGTGCAATTTCCTTTAATATGCTTGTATATCTACTAATCTGCACAACCGAAACAGGTAAGGTTTCATTTCCAAGATAAAATATTGGAGCATTACACCTCCTGTATGGAACATCGCTCATTATGACGTCCGATACGAGTTTAAATTTTGGATGAGCTTTAATAAGCGTTTAAACTCACGCGTCATATTTTATAGACACCACTAGCGCTTAGATTATTCTACGCGGGGCTTTTGCGTCTTTCCAGCGCGAGTGGACATTATCTGTCTGCTGCTTCAATGCTAGCTCAGAATATGATTAAGGTCTGTACAAGCGTCCAGTGTGAGTCAGGAAGTTGCTACTTAGTCCATCTCAAATGCCGCGAAAACATAGTATCAATATGAAAACGCTTGTTTACAAAGCTATTCTATAAATGTACGTACTGCTGCAGTAAAAAGATAAAAAGTGGCGTTACTAACGAAGTCGGAGGAAGAAAAAATCCAACAACAACAAAAGCAAAACATGTTATCAGCGATTTTATTCACCACTTCTCAGGCTATTCGTCCCTTTGTGGACCACATACGAGCTATTTAAACGAGGATGTATCATGGTTTACACTTATCTTGAATGACGCTCCGAACTGTAAGTTGATTGCGCTGGAAGAAGAATAATGAATGAACCTTTATTTGAAACAATGACTCGTCACTTGAAGTGGGAGGGCAGCCTTATTCCAGGAACCCACTGGCCTGTAGCACCCGCCGTGCCCGGGCGACGAGTTCGCGCTGGTCGACCAGGTCCTGCTTGGAGCTCGCAGCCTCCCACGTTTCAGTGACGAGGTTTGGGTCAGCCTCTGCTGCTGCTGGTAGTGTCGCTGGAATGCTCGCTCCGGTATTCTGGCATTGCAATAGAAGGTGTGCCAGGGTGTCTGGCACGTTTAAATGTGTATAGGTGTAGCTGTATAGCGCCGGCTGCTAATGATGCAATAAGATGCCTTGGGTGAAAGTATTGCTTTGGAGTCGTCTGTAGTCGGTACCTTCGTTTCTTCTTAGTTTTGGGTGTGGGGGAGAGTATACTCTGCGTCCAAGCCGTAGTGCTGCAGTAGTGCTTATAGTAGGTTAGTGCTATGGTTTCAGTTTCCTCCGCTGATGTGGGTGGGTGGGACGTGTCTAGAATCTCGTGCAGGTTGGCCCGGTTGACGCTTGTGCGGGTCGCGATGTGTGCCGCTTCCTTCCTCTCGAGTCACTCGTGTCCCGGAACCCACATGATGCAGGTGTAGTGAAGAGCAGTGTCACCGCTTTTCACATGTTGATCGCTTTGATGGAGATCCTACCCTTCATGTAGTCGCATGCCGCTGTGTGAGAATCGGTGAAGACTATTACGGCATCCTCGCATATATGTGTGGCGAGTGCTATAGCAGCCTCCTCAGCTGTGTCCCTGCGTTTGGCCAGAATTCTCGCCAACGTCAGCGTTGTCCCCTTGTACTCTGTGACGGTGATGGCGAAGGCGTTTCGTACACGTAGCGCGCGTGCGTGTCGTTACTGTGCTTGTGTCTGATTACGTTTACCCTGGCGAGACGTCTGCCTCGGTTGGGGTCAGGATGCATGTTCTGAAGGATCCGGTGAAGTTGAACACATTCTCAGAGCTTCGACGGGTTCTTGCCCTTCGTTAGCCATCGAGTTCTAGGTTGGTTGCGTATCCTGTGCGTCGGAGGACCGCTGGACCTGTGGTTGTGAGCTTGAGCTGTCTCTCGATCTGATTGATGAGGTGCGCTTCCGCGAGTCCTTCCCAGCAGTTGTGAACACCAATGCGAAGCAATCGGTCACTGGAGGCGGTTGGTGGCAGTCCTAGGGCGAGCTTTGTTGGCTTTCGTATTAGAAGGCTTAACTTGTGTTTCTCCGCTGTCTTCAGGTTGAGGTAAAGAGTACAGCATGTAATGCAGCTTCAAAGGAGGGCTTCTGCCATTCGCAAGGTGTCGCGCTATTTGAGGCCACTGCGGTGGTATATTACCCGTTGAATGAGATGAGTAAGCTGTGTCACGGTGTTCTGTAGCATGTGGAGTGCGAAAAAAGCAAGAAATAAAAGCGACTCCTGCGATAATGTTGAACAATTTTCAAAACATGTTGAGTGCAGCTTTCTCAGTGTTATGCGGTATAGTTTTCTCCAACTAAGAAAAAAGAAAAAAAACTGTCGCTATCATTAGATATGGTTGCACGAAAGTTGGTTTGTCAGATTCACAAAGGACATTCAACATACACAGCTCGACAAAAGTTTCTTCTGGCCTTTCAACCATTTAACATCCGACCCGCTATCTACCTTATACAAAAACAAACAACACGGACACTTGCTCGTCTTTCTCCGGTGACACGCTACCAAGTGTTAAACGTTGTCGCTCAGCGTAGGACGCTCCTGCATGTATCGGGAAGTTTCGCGAAGGTTATCGATGGTTCTAGCCATTGTCACCGAACCTTGCGCAGTCTGATTGTATGCGTGAAGCGAATTGCGTAGTACTTTCTGGAAGTCGCGCGGGCACTATAGCGATTACGCTGGAACTTTCGACGAGTCATGTACAAAAACCGACGCGCTTCACCCGTTGGTCAAATTTTTAAATGAATTCTGGGGTTTTATGTGCCAAAGCAACAATTTGATCATGAGGCGCACCGTAGTGAGGGACACCGAATTAATTTTGACCACCGCCAAATCTTGGGTGGACGAAGAAGAAGAGCACACACAATGCTTTGTCCGCATCGGCTCTGTTAAGCCATGGCTTCAGTCCCAAGGTCCTGATGGCATAGCTACAGCAATGATAAAATTATTATTCGAATTGTCTCCCCAGGATTTGCTTAATTTTATAAATTACTCGATTAAAAATGCATGGATTCATCCAGATTGGAAGGTTGCCAAAATAATTCCACTACTCAAAAAGCCAGGCGATGAATATACAATAAACAACATTAGACCTATTTCTCTGACCTCAAATCTTGTAAAGTTAATCGAGAGTGTTCTGTATGGTCACATCGATAGGTGGATAGGCGAAAACCAAATATTAAGTGATTTTCAAATAGGATTCAGGCCCGGCTGCTCAATTTGGTGTGCTCATGTTGACTTGGAGAGTAGAATTCAACTCGCTAGCCGCAACAACCAGTACGAGGCCCTTGTGACATTAGACATTGCGAAGGCGTATGACAGTGTCGACCACAGTACTTTAATCAACAGACTCAATAGTGTGAATCTTCCACAGTATATAATTGCATGGATTCAAAATTTTCTAAGCGGACGAACATTTTATTGCTATCAAAACGGTGTTTTTTCTAAAAGTTACAGACGTTCCTCAAGGTGCAGTACTTTCCCCAGTATTATTCAATATTTTACTAAATCACATCCCGACACATCATGACGTACAGGTATACGTATACGCTGATGATATCGCATTTTTCACGGTATCGAATGATATACAGAGCCTATATAAAACTTTGCAGTCGTATTTGAATCAGATTGAAATTTGGCTAAACGGAATACAAATGTCGCTAAATGTCAACAAAAGTGCAATCCTTGTCTTTCCCTTAACTTTTCCTAACCGAATAACTCTGTCATATGGCCAGGAGATCATTCCGCAGGTACATCTTTTAAAATATCTGGGAATGATTTACACCGAAAAGCTTAATTGGCAGACACACATAGAATACATCGCATCTAAAGGAGCACGCGCTGTTGGTTTATTACGAAGAGTCAGCAGCAGTCGTTTTGGAATGCGCAGGGAGACCTTGCTGATGATTTATTGTATGTATGTCCGCCCCATTCTATAGTTTGAATGCGTGTTATTTTCAGGAGGTCCTACGTATAAGTTACGTCCTCTGGTTCTTTTAGAACGCGAATCACTACGTTTGTGTCTCAGCCTTCCAAAATTTGTAGCCAATAATATTTTATATCATGAAACTCACCTGCCTTCTCTTCAAACTCGATTTCGTATACTGACAGTCCAAACATTTCTAAACATCTGTGCTTCTCCCCAGAGACGTTCCTACTATATTCTTATTCGAGAACCAACTGCATTCTTTGAGAATCAATGGTCCAGACTGCATTGTCCCCAGGTAGTTTTTGTGCAGAAGCTATTAGAGCCATTACAAATATCAATCCGTGATGTGGCTTTTCAAAATTTACCTGCTTCGAAAGTAAGTGTTGAATTCGGCGATATATTTCCCAATAACGCTAAGCGCCTACCTATTCGATACCTAAAAGGTTTATTAGATGACCACCTTGAAAACCTCCAAATAAATGCAGTAATAGCCACAAATGCTTCTGTCAGTGAAGAGAAGGCCGGAGTGGGCATTTCTTCTACATCATTAAATTGGTCTTTCTCTCTTCGACTACCCGACTTTACGCCAATATTTCAAGCAGAGTTATTGGTGATCATCCTAGCTTTACGGAAACATCCCACATCTATTTCTTCAGCCGTAATCTTAACCGACTCCTTGTCTGTTTGCTCTGCTTTATCTGTGCCCAATTCAAGTATCATTCTCCGAGAATTTCATTCATTCATTCCCCAACATTTACGCCTCATCCACCTGGTATGGGTGCCAGGGCACGTGGGGCTCACTTTAAACGAGTCAGCAGACGCACTAGCAGCGGCATCTCTTAAAGGCCCGGTACTGAGGATCATAAAACCTTCGGCATACGTCACTTCTGCAAGATTTAAAAAAAATTTACATTGAAGAAGAACATGCCAAATCATGTGTATTAGATAACGCCGATTTTCAGCACCTTAGATTTCCTTGGCACAGCGGATGGTGTGCAACAAGAAAATTTGAGGTTTCATTTACGCGTATGAGTTGCCGAATTCCACGGCTTAATTTCTATTCCCATAGGTCTGGTTTGGCACCTTCTCCTAAATGTTTTACTGCAATGAACCCGAAACTATGGATCATTTCTTTATAGAGTGTCGTAGGTTCAACATGCATAGAAAACGACTTCTAGAAGGTCCCTTCCGCCAACTTGGATTAGCCATTACGCTACCTATCATTCTGTCTCTGGGGGCGTCGGCACTAGGACACTGTAATAGGAACGTATGTGATGCCATATATAATTTTATAATGGAAACAAGGAGACTTCCATGCTAATTTTACTGTTTTATTTTCCACAAGAAACCAAAAATATGAACTTCTAATTTTAAGCAACTATAGCATGAAAATTATTATTGACGATTAGAATTCATGTAATACCTCATTTTCAGTAAAGAAATCCTATTTAGGTATTTATTCTCTTTCGACCCACGGTCGCCCGATTCATGGCCAATCCCCCGTAGTGGGTTGTGCTATAACTACAGGCACCAAACCAAACCAAACCAAACCCGTTTTTTTTTGGGGGGGGGGGGAATTTCTGACTGGATTTTTTCTTGTGGGTGCCCAATTTCATCACCGACGGATTCGTGAAGTTGTGAGTTCCAACTGGATACCAGACTGTTGCCAGTGAGTGGACTTTTCCAATTTTACGGCTCTTTTCACTTCGACCGCGTCGCCGGTGGACCACAAGAGTTAGTGGCAGGAAACCGCTCCCGGCCTTTTGGCCGCTCGGCGAGACCTCTGCTTATGGAATATACAGTGCAAGGGGAGAAGCTACCCCCCGACGATCTTCTAGAGGATTCCGGCTGGCAATTAGCTGGCCGAAGACACCATTTGACGAAATCGTCGAAAGACAGGTCCGGAAATTGAGCCAGGCCTAACGCGGTGCCCGAGCACAACGATCGTGGCAGGACCGGAGCTGGTGTCAAGAGCCGCATTATTCGTCGTGGAAGAATGCCGCCGCTTCCCAGGGAGGACGTCAAAATTGTGATCAGAGTGAGGGGTGGCCTGAATATATCCAGGATAGGCTCGACTGTGGTGGCTGATGCAATCAGCACCGCTGCTTGCATCGAAGATTCGAAGCGTGAAGCGGACACGATCTGTCCTAACTATCAACAGAATATCGTCGTGGTCAGTACCCCCAAGGAGGAGAACGCAACCAAATATTCAGAATCAAGAATATTTTGGTGGCAGGTCATCGGCACGAGGTAGCGGCATACCGCACGACACCACATGCTGCGTTCAAAGGTGTAATACGAGACGTTGCCCGTTGTGACGGGCCAGAGGTGTTGCAGCGCAAGATTGTTAATGCAAGAAACCCGCTGGCGCTGGCAGCCAAGAGGATCTAAGGAATAAACTTAACTTTAGGGTGCAAAGGGCTTTGAATTTACTACTATATCTACATAACAACGGAGAACACAAGCTCTAATTTAGCGTTTACCTTCATATTGCAAGGTTACAAATTCTGGAAGATTGCAATATAACACGGATAACCTAATTTCCATGGCACCAAAATTAAGGCACATGGACCATGCAGTATATCCCCTGCAAATTTACTAGTTTTCGGTGTTCAAAAAGAAGAACAATGTTTTCTGGCACGGGCTTGGTTGTATAATTGTTAACACGGTGATGACAACTACGGAATTTTCATGGAGGTCAATGGCACATCTATGCTGTAGACGCCCCACGCGCTCTGCAGAGCAGTCATAGTAGGTGAAACATTAACCTTTTGCCCCTTAATCCACCTGGAAGCTTCATGCAGTGTTGATTAGTCCGAAAGAAACGTGAACGGCCCCGCTACTCCGACATTTGAGCTTTTCTGCAGTCGATCTGGTTGATTATGCACCTGCTGCGTCCTGAATCTCACAACGCACTTAATTGCAACTAGATCTGATGCTGTTAGGCTTACCAACGTTCACCAATTAAACGAATTCAGCCAAACTGCAGAGCATGCGGCGTTAATACCCATTCAAATCAGTTTTGTGAAAAAAAAAGCAAGAAGAAAACATGCATTTTCTTTAGCACAATATGACGCCTGTGAATACCACCGCGCTGTGCACGAAGCACAAGCACGCTGTGAGTACCACACATGTGCAGATAAATTTGGAGGGCGCCGGATGTATGTATGTATGTATGTATGTATGTATGTATGTATGTATGTATGTATGTATGTATGCATGTATGTATGTATGTATGCATGTATGTATGTATGTATGTATGTATGTATGTATGTATGTATGTATGTATGTATGTCATGAGCTTCCCCTTTCAAACGGGGTGGTGGGTTGCTTCACCAGGCCCCCTTTATTGTATTACCTAATGTCCTACCTATGCTAAAAAGAAAAGAAAAAGACCCACGATGAATTCTTATAACCAAAGTTTCTGAACGATTATTGTGAACTTTTGTTTTTGTACGCCTCCGTTGTTTGTCGTTTGCGTACTTTTCTACCACCAATCTTCCAATCGCCTCTTACTAGTCTCTGTTGCGGACATGTTTACTTTCCCCCTGGTCTAGCTGAACCCAAGAGCTTCAAGGATGCCAGAGGTGCCTAAACCGACCACTGGGCAGATATCTTCACATTCTAATAAAACATGCTCCATAGTTTCCCTAGCTTTACCGCAGCAAGCACATACTTCTTCTTCCCTCTTATATCTCGCTTTATAAGTGCGTGTTCTAAGGCATCCTGATCTGGCTTCGAAAAGTAATGAGCTTCACTTTCAGTTATCATAAATTGTTTCTTTCCTGATTTCGGTTTTCTCTCCTAAATAGTTACTCATGGCAAGTTTCTTTTACATTGCCGCCACCCATGAGATTATCTCGGCCTCTCTGACTTTATGCTTGACGTTTTGTTCCTGTGTTGCTCAACATACAGGCAGCATACTTGCTGGTAAGCTTCCTAGTTCTTTTCCTTAACTGTGAATCAATGCTTTTTTCCTACACCCGTGTACTTAGATTTATGTGCCCGTTAAAGAACCCCAGGTGGTCCAAATTTTCGGAGTCCCCCACCACGGCGTGCCTCATAATAATCAGAAAATGGTTTTGGCACGTAAAGCCGCATAATTATTTTTATTTAATGTTTTTCCTGTACAAATACCTGAACACTCTCTCAGCCCGTTTACTTTCTTCCATATTCCTCAGTCGTTCTTCATAATCCATTTTACTGTGAGCTTCCCTCACTTCAAAACTTGTCCAGTGTATATCATCCTGCACAGCTTCATTTGTAGTCTTACCGTGAGCGCCCAATGCGAGGCGTCCCACTGACCTTTGGTTGCCATTGAGTTCAGATTGTATCCCTGATTTCAAGCAAACAACCCCATTTCCAAATGTAAGTCCTGAAACAATTACACCTTTCCACATACCGCGGAGCACCGCGTACCTATTGTATCTCCATAGCGCTCTGCGTTTCATTATGGCCGCATTTTTCTTCCCCTTTACTGTTATTGTTTTTTTCCTTTTTCCATATATTTGTTACCTTCGTTTATCCATATATTAAGATGTTTATATTCTTTTACGCAAGGTATTTTCTGGCTCTGTATTGACACTGTTTGTTCACTGTGTTCATTGAACACCAAAATACCTGATTTTTTAACGCTAAATTTCAGACCTAGCTCATTGCATTCCCATCCACAGATATTATCCAGACGTTGCATATCACTTTGCTTGTTAGCTAGTAACACAATGTCATCCGCATAAAACAAATCTGGAAGCTACTGCTCTACTATTGTACCCACCGGTTTCTATGAAAAACTAAACCCGATATTACTTCCTTCTAGCGCCCTTTCAATCCTCACCATGCACATCATAAACGGCATTGGAGATAAAGGGCACCCTTGCCATAGTCCCTTCTTCATATCAACTTTCTTCTCGCTCCTCATCCCTTCCCATCCAACGCAAACGGTATTTTAAAAGTAAATCTCTGTCAAAAGCTGTAGACAATAATCACCAAAGCTTTCCCCTTCCAGAATATCCAACAAAATGTTGCTGTATACGTTGTCATACGCTCCTGTAATGTCTAAAAAGGCCACATATAACGGTCTCTTTTCTACTCTCGATATTTCAATACACTGAGTAAGGACAAATAAGTTATCATCGAGACGCCTACCGATTCTGAAATCATCTTGAAGTTCTCCCAATACGTCATTATTCTCTGCCCGTGCTCGCAGCTTTTATTTATTCGCCTGCAATGCTAGCCTGTACATTACCGATGTAATGGTCAACGGTCTATACGAGTGAATTCTATCTTTCTCCCCCTTACCATTATAAATTACATTCATTCTACTTTGTCGCAAACTGTCTGGTATTCGTCTATCTTTTAAAGCTTTTTCCAGTGCTTTCACCAGAGCTTCCTTACTTTTTGGTCCTAGTTCATTAATCAGCCTAACGGCAACCTCGGCTAGTCCTGGCTATGCGTTTAGGAATCTTCTCTTCGGCTTTCTTCCAGTTAAAATTTGTCAGCACCAGCTCCTTTTCCATCTAGTTCTCTTTTATGCGCTTTTTTTTTCATCAAATACAACCTCGTCGTGGCGGTGAAAAGATTCGGCTGCTATTTTTCGGGTGTAATTTAATGCCGCGTCCCCTTCCAGTTTGTTTTCATCTTCGTCCAGGATATGTTGTTGTTGTTGATTCCTGCCTAATAATTTTATGTGGCTCCAAAATATTCTAGGTGCGGCCTTTTTTTTTCTTACGTATTTCTGACAACCAACGTTCACTTTCACCTTTTATTTTTGCTTGAACCAGTGTTTGAATCATAGACTTTCTTTCCCAGTATATTTCCCATTTACTGGCTACTTCATCCTGCGGCAACTGCGCCTTCTTTGCCTGCCTGTGTTCTCGGGATGCTTTCTGTCGTTCGGCGATCGCTTCTCGTATCTCCCTGCTCCACCAGATTTTCGGTTTCTTTTTTCCTTTCCTACGAAAATGTTGCTTCTTTCCGTATGTCTGTCGTTATTACACTTAGAAGCTCACTATATTCCCACTCTTGGCCATTTGCCAAGTTCTTCCTCGACTCTAGTGACTACATTTGTTATTTGTTCAGCGTTCAAATTTGGACACGCCATTTTGCACTCATTGCTTTCTTTCCCAACTACAGGCGTTAAGCACTACCCATACGTGGGCCGATCCCGAAGATTGTGCAATACCGGGTCGACCCGCGGTGGCGGTGACGCAGGCGTTAAGCACTCCCCATACGTAGGCTGATCTCGAAGATAGTGCAATACTAGGCCGACCCGCGGTGGCGGTGAGGCAAGCGTTAAGCAGTCCCCATACGTAGGCTGATCTCGAAGATAGTGCAATACTAGGCCGACCCGCGGTGGCGGTGAGGCAAGCGTTAAGCAGTCCCCATACGTAGGCTGATCTCGAAGATAGTGCAATACTAGGCCGACCCGCGGTGGCGGTGAGGCAAGCGTTAAGCAGTCCCCATACGTAGGCTGATCTCGAAGATAGTGCAATACTAGGCCGACCCGCGGTGGCGGTGAGGCAAGCGTTAAGCAGTCCCCATACGTAGGCTGATCTCGAAGATAGTGCAATACTAGGCCGACCCGCGGTGGCGGTGAGGCAAGCGTTAAGCAGTCCCCATACGTAGGCTGATCTCGAAGATAGTGCAATACTAGGCCGACCCGCGGTGGCGGTGAGGCAAGCGTTAAGCAGTCCCCATACGTAGGCTGATCTCGAAGATAGTGCAATACTAGGCCGACCCGCGGTGGCGGTGAGGCAAGCGTTAAGCAGTCCCCATACGTAGGCTGATCTCGAAGATAGTGCAATACTAGGCCGACCCGCGGTGGCGGTGAGGCAAGCGTTAAGCAGTCCCCATACGTAGGCTGATCTCTAAGATAGTGCAATACTAGGCCGACCCGCGGTGGCGGTGAGGCAAGCGTTAAGCAGTCCCCATACGTAGGCTGATCTCGAAGATAGTGCAATACTAGGCCGACCCGCGGTGGCGGTGAGGCAAGCGTTAAGCAGTCCCCATACGTAGGCTGATCTCGAAGATAGTGCAATACTAGGCCGACCCGCGGTGGCGGTGAGGCAAGCGTTAAGCAGTCCCCATACGTAGGCTGATCTCGAAGATAGTGCAATACTAGGCCGACCCGCGGTGGCGGTGAGGCAAGCGTTAAGCAGTCCCCATACGTAGGCTGATCTCGAAGATAGTGCAATACTAGGCCGACCCGCGGTGGCGGTGAGGCAAGCGTTAAGCAGTCCCCATACGTAGGCTGATCTCGAAGATAGTGCAATACTAGGCCGACCCGCGGTGGCGGTGAGGCAAGCGTTAAGCAGTCCCCATACGTAGGCTGATCTCGAAGATAGTGCAATACTAGGCCGACCCGCGGTGGCGGTGAGGCAAGCGTTAAGCAGTCCCCATACGTAGGCTGATCTCGAAGATAGTGCAATACTAGGCCGACCCGCGGTGGCGGTGAGGCAAGCGTTAAGCAGTCCCCATACGTAGGCTGATCTCGAAGATAGTGCAATACTAGGCCGACCCGCGGTGGCGGTGAGGCAAGCGTTAAGCAGTCCCCATACGTAGGCTGATCTCGAAGATAGTGCAATACTAGGCCGACCCGCGGTGGCGGTGAGGCAAGCGTTAAGCAGTCCCCATACGTAGGCTGATCTCGAAGATAGTGCAATACTAGGCCGACCCGCGGTGGCGGTGAGGCAAGCGTTAAGCAGTCCCCATACGTAGGCTGATCTCGAAGATAGTGCAATACTAGGCCGACCCGCGGTGGCGGTGAGGCAAGCGTTAAGCAGTCCCCATACGTAGGCTGATCTCTAAGATAGTGCAATACTAGGCCGACCCGCGGTGGCGGTGAGGCAAGCGTTAAGCAGTCCCCATACGTAGGCTGATCTCGAAGATAGTGCAATACTAGGCCGACCCGCGGTGGCGGTGAGGCAAGCGTTAAGCAGTCCCCATACGTAGGCTGATCTCGAAGATAGTGCAATACTAGGCCGACCCGCGGTGGCGGTGAGGCAAGCGTTAAGCAGTCCCCATACGTAGGCTGATCTCGAAGATAGTGCAATACTAGGCCGACCCGCGGTGGCGGTGAGGCAAGCGTTAAGCAGTCCCCATACGTAGGCTGATCTCGAAGATAGTGCAATACTAGGCCGACCCGCGGTGGCGGTGAGGCAAGCGTTAAGCAGTCCCCATACGTAGGCTGATCTCGAAGATAGTGCAATACTAGGCCGACCCGCGGTGGCGGTGAGGCAAGCGTTAAGCAGTCCCCATACGTAGGCTGATCTCGAAGATAGTGCAATACTAGGCCGACCCGCGGTGGCGGTGAGGCAAGCGTTAAGCAGTCCCCATACGTAGGCTGATCTCGAAGATAGTGCAATACTAGGCCGACCCGCGGTGGCGGTGAGGCAAGCGTTAAGCAGTCCCCATACGTAGGCTGATCTCGAAGATAGTGCAATACTAGGCCGACCCGCGGTGGCGGTGAGGCAAGCGTTAAGCAGTCCCCATACGTAGGCTGATCTCGAAGATAGTGCAATACTAGGCCGACCCGCGGTGGCGGTGAGGCAAGCGTTAAGCAGTCCCCATACGTAGGCTGATCTCGAAGATAGTGCAATACTAGGCCGACCCGCGGTGGCGGTGAGGCAAGCGTTAAGCAGTCCCCATACGTAGGCTGATCTCGAAGATAGTGCAATACTAGGCCGACCCGCGGTGGCGGTGAGGCAAGCGTTAAGCAGTCCCCATACGTAGGCTGATCTCGAAGATAGTGCAATACTAGGCCGACCCGCGGTGGCGGTGAGGCAAGCGTTAAGCAGTCCCCATACGTAGGCTGATCTCGAAGATAGTGCAATACTAGGCCGACCCGCGGTGGCGGTGAGGCAAGCGTTAAGCAGTCCCCATACGTAGGCTGATCTCGAAGATAGTGCAATACTAGGCCGACCCGCGGTGGCGGTGAGGCAAGCGTTAAGCAGTCCCCATACGTAGGCTGATCTCGAAGATAGTGCAATACTAGGCCGACCCGCGGTGGCGGTGAGGCAAGCGTTAAGCAGTCCCCATACGTAGGCTGATCTCGAAGATAGTGCAATACTAGGCCGACCCGCGGTGGCGGTGAGGCAAGCGTTAAGCAGTCCCCATACGTAGGCTGATCTCGAAGATAGTGCAATACTAGGCCGACCCGCGGTGGCGGTGAGGCAAGCGTTAAGCAGTCCCCATACGTAGGCTGATCTCGAAGATAGTGCAATACTAGGCCGACCCGCGGTGGCGGTGAGGCAAGCGTTAAGCAGTCCCCATACGTAGGCTGATCTCGAAGATAGTGCAATACTAGGCCGACCCGCGGTGGCGGTGAGGCAAGCGTTAAGCAGTCCCCATACGTAGGCTGATCTCGAAGATAGTGCAATACTAGGCCGACCCGCGGTGGCGGTGAGGCAAGCGTTAAGCAGTCCCCATACGTAGGCTGATCTCGAAGATAGTGCAATACTAGGCCGACCCGCGGTGGCGGTGAGGCAAGCGTTAAGCAGTCCCCATACGTAGGCTGATCTCGAAGATAGTGCAATACTAGGCCGACCCGCGGTGGCGGTGAGGCAAGCGTTAAGCAGTCCCCATACGTAGGCTGATCTCGAAGATAGTGCAATACTAGGCCGACCCGCGGTGGCGGTGAGGCAAGCGTTAAGCAGTCCCCATACGTAGGCTGATCTCGAAGATAGTGCAATACTAGGCCGACCCGCGGTGGCGGTGAGGCAGGCGTTAAGCAGTCCCCATACGTAGGCTGATCTCGAAGATAGTGCAATACTAGGCCGACCCGCGGTGGCGGTGAGGCAAGCGTTAAGCAGTCCCCATACGTAGGCTGATCTCGAAGATAGTGCAATACTAGGCCGACCCGCGGTGGCGGTGAGGCAGGCGTTAAGCAGTCCCCATACGTAGGCTGATCTCGAAGATAGTGCAATACTAGGCCGACCCGCGGTGGCGGTGAGGCAAGCGTTAAGCAGTCCCCATACGTAGGCTGATCTCGAAGATAGTGCAATACTAGGCCGACCCGCGGTGGCGGTGAGGCAAGCGTTAAGCAGTCCCCATACGTAGGCTGATCTCGAAGATAGTGCAATACTAGGCCGACCCGCGGTGGCGGTGAGGCAAGCGTTAAGCAGTCCCCATACGTAGGCTGATCTCGAAGCTAGTGCAATACTAGGCCGACCCGCGGTGGCGGTGAGGCAAGCGTTAAGCAGTCCCCATACGTAGGCTGATCTCGAAGATAGTGCAATACTAGGCCTACCCGCGGTGGCGGTGAGGGAAGCGTTAAGCAGTCCCCATACGTAGGCTGATCTCGAAGATAGTGCAATACTAGGCCGACCCGCGGTGGCGGTGAGGCAAGCGTTAAGCAGTCCCCATACGTAGGCTGATCTCGAAGATAGTGCAATACTAGGCCGACCCGCGGTGGCGGTGAGGCAAGCGTTAAGCAGTCCCCATACGTAGGCTGATCTCGAAGATAGTGCAATACTAGGCCGACCCGCGGTGGCGGTGAGGCAAGCGTTAAGCAGTCCCCATACGTAGGCTGATCTCGAAGATAGTGCAATACTAGGCCGACCCGCGGTGGCGGTGAGGCAAGCGTTAAGCAGTCCCCATACGTAGGCTGATCTCGAAGATAGTGCAATACTAGGCCGACCCGCGGTGGCGGTGAGGCAGGCGTTAAGCAGTCCCCATACGTAGGCTGATCTCGAAGATAGTGCAATACTAGGCCTACCCGCGGTGGCGGTGAGGGAAGCGTTAAGCAGTCCCCATACGTAGGCTGATCTCGAAGATAGTGCAATACTAGGCCGACCCGCGGTGGCGGTGAGGCAAGCGTTAAGCAGTCCCCATACGTAGGCTGATCTCGAAGATAGTGCAATACTAGGCCGACCCGCGGTGGCGGTGAGGCAAGCGTTAAGCAGTCCCCATACGTAGGCTGATCTCGAAGATAGTGCAATACTAGGCCGACCCGCGGTGGCGGTGAGGCAAGCGTTAAGCAGTCCCCATACGTAGGCTGATCTCGAAGATAGTGCAATACTAGGCCGACCCGCGGTGGCGGTGAGGCAAGCGTTAAGCAGTCCCCATACGTAGGCTGATCTCGAAGATAGTGCAATACTAGGCCGACCCGCGGTGGCGGTGAGGCAGGCGTTAAGCACTCCCCCATACGTAGGCTGATCTCGAAGATAGTGCAATACTAGGCCGATCCACGGTGGCGGTGAAGCAGGTGCTAAGCACTCCCAATACGTGGGCCGATCTCGTAGATAGTGCAATACCGGATCGACCCGCGTTGGCGGTGACGCAGGTGCTAAGCATTCGCCATACGTGGGCCGATCCTGAAGATAGTGTAATACTAGTTCGACCCATTGTGGTGGTGAAGCAGGTGTTAAGCACTTCCCATACGTGGACCGATCTCGAAGATAGTACAATACCGGGCCGACCCGCGACGGAGGTGAAGCAGGCGTTAAGCACTACCCATACGTGGGCCGAACCCGAAGATAGTGAAATACCGAGCCTACCCGCGGCGGAGGTGAAGTACGCGTTAAGCACTACCCATACGTGGGCCGATCCCGAAGATAGTGAAATACCGGGCCGACCTGCGCCGAGGTGCAGTTCGCCATTAAGGGTCATCTTTCTTGTGGAAGGGCACTGAGTGGAAAAGCACTGAGTTTTATAGTTGATTTGTGGACATTGTGAAATATTGCCGTAATATTGTGAATATCGTCGTATTGTGAATAACAAAATATCGTCGTAATAATGTGAAATAGAATATAAGGTGCTTTGCTCTATTTTTGAGACTATGGGCGCTATAACGTAAAACTATTCCAAACTTTTCTATTCCAATTCTGCAATCAGCCCACCGCGATTGGTCAAAAACTTTTTGGACCACTCCCAATTCACCTCTCTGTCACGCGACGTCACGAAAACCGCAAAAACTTACCGCGTCAAAGTGACACGTACGCGTTAAAGATGCATTAATATGCCGAACAAAATGATATTTCTTCTGAATAGCCGCAGGCTGCCCCGTTCCGAAAGGATTAAAAGATGGCTGCCGCCGATCGCTCCGGCACTGGCTACTTGCCCCTGCTGGAGAGCATGGGTTTATTTCGTGTAATAAAGCTTTTTGCGTGGCCGTGTAACGTTTTCGAAAACTTTCGGCACGTTTACGACCTCGTTCTGCCAGCTCTTCATTGCTGAGGATCCGTTTTAGCGTCATTCTTCAGCTTCCGTTGCATGCCGCCACGATTGTCGACGAGCCACCGCAAGCAAAGTAAGAGATGCGGACCAATCGCAGACGCCGGCACCACCTTCTTCATCCGGTTATCGATATTCAGTGCAGAGGCGCGGTCCCATCGAATCCCTCTCCACTTGAGCATGCTCCTCGCCTCTTGTGAGCGAATTAGATAAGACTGGAGACAGATAAGACAGCCGCTTAGTGCAGGCAATGTTATTCGTTTTTCAAGCAAACAAAAGTGACCTCCTATGAACGAGGGGAGCGTTCGATTGGTTTGTTCAGATAACCCTGCGGGTGACCGCCCGATGCCTGCGTCGGTGGTTACGCAAATTTGACGCCAGGAGATTGGAATAAAAACATATTGGAATAGATTTACGTTATACGGCACTATAATTTACGTCATTTTGCTTCAAGATTGTCGCTTGTAATCCCTGTGTATGTGCTATAGTAGTATATTCGACCTAATATTGTCTTTCTTTTTTCGATATATTCGCCACAGTTTCCTTGCTTCATTTTTTTTAAGGTCTCCAATTTTATCTAGCTAAATTGAAATGTGACATTTAGGAAGAAAGAGCCCCTGCGATAATTCGGTTGTGACCGTTAGAATTTGCTTTGAAATATTAGTTCGCTTATACTTCTCGAAAAACTAGTATTGTTTTACTAGGTGTGTGCGAATATTCAAAATTTCGAATACGAACCGAGTGCTCTAGATTCGTGAATTCACTATTCGAAGTTGTCGTTTATTTGTTTCGTTCGAATACTATACTGGTCAACAACAGTTCTTAGAATCTACAGGCAATAATGGCTGACTCATACGCAGGCTCATCTGAATGATTCTTGTTTAGCAAGCCCACAGTTGTTGTGCACAGGGATCGAAAGAGAGAGCAAGAACAGCAAAGGCAGGGAGGTCAACCAGACGAGCACCCGGTTTGCTACCTTACACTTGGGGTGGGGGAAAGGTTAATAGTACGAGGAGAAGAGGGAGAGAGTGAGCACTGAGTGCGGGTGGGAGGATGCACAGGGACACTATAAACAGTCTCTAAGCAGGTGCTCTTCAAGTATTGCTCTAGTGCACGAATCGCTTTTCGTGCCAGTGACGGGTGTGGCCACGGTCGGAGTATCTTTGACTCGGAGAACGGTCTTGAGTCCAGTCGGTTTAAAGTGGTCCTCAGAGAGAGGCGTGGTACGTCGTAGCGAGGGCAGGTACACAATAGGTGCTCGATGGTTTCCTCGCACCTACAGGGCTGCCCGGTCTGCCCACGAAGACACCCAGGCGCGTCCAATACCTTTGCCGAGGTTGGATGCTGCCAGGGAACTACGCCATCTTGCACGCAAAAACTCGCAATATTTCTGGAGTTCAAGTGTCTTCAATTGCCGATTGCAGAAACTAGACCACATGCTACGGCTATAACTGTCATCTAGCCTTTCCCGCTCCGAAACAACCTTGCTGTGCCGCTTGTGGCTGGGAGTGACATTCATGAACGTCTACTCCTATCGTATCGGAATGGCCGAGAGCAGAGGGATCGAGTTTCTGAACAAACACATGCAGGAGGCCACTTCTGCACAATGGTTACCAGCCATTGAGTAAACATGTCCTGTCTTGGCAGCCTATGAATTCTTCGCTATTTAGATTTAGACAAATAAATTTATTTCACCACTCACATCATGTTTTGATTCCTTCAAAAAGAAGCGCGGACCCTTTGGTCTTTTAACGAGCACTATACCCTCTACTACATGCATTAGGGACTTGCTGTACTTTTCTATTACTTTCAGTGCAATTGTGCACCAGGTGTGATCGTATTGTATCACAGTGTATATGTGTCAAGTAATATAAACAAGTATTTTGTTGATGAACAGGCTCCGCGAAATTTTTTATTGTGGTTTCTTTTAGAAATAAGAAATTTTCGATAATCTCTACAATATCAAGCGGTTGTTTTTCTCAAATACTCATATCCGATTCGAATAGATAATTGTGCCATTCGAACACCCCTTATAAGTTTCTGCAGTTTTCCTCGTACTCAGTATGGATGACATTAAAAGTTTAGGTGCAAAAGAAAGTCCACGCGTCAAGACACCTCACTTTGTGCCGTATTTCCTTGCGATGACAATGCTTGAGATGACCACCTTCATGTCTATGGCTGCCGTAGCCCTTTTTGTCTCCGATGTTCCAGAAAGCATATTTCCTCTGCCTCCGGACAAAGCCTCCGCATATGGAATGCGGACAAGTCGACAACAGCCCACAGCATTTTGCCATAGAGGGCAGTGTATAATTTACTATAATGAACCGGCTCGCGATCCGGTTGAGTGTGGCGAACCGGTTTGTGAAGTGTTATAATTTTTTACATCCCTGAACCAGGACTGAACTGTAACGAAATCGAAGCGTGCTGACCACTAACCCGAACAAAACCGGCATTTTTTTTTTGGTTCTACACCCTGATTTTACAATTGTATAATTAGAATTTACGTTGAAAGCTTGAAGTGACTACACCAAAGGTGACTACACCAAAGCGTGCGGATGTTCCACACACGCCCGCCATGGCTCTTAGTGGTGCTGGCTAACACTCCGAGGGTTCAATCTAGTACACATAAATACCCAAGATAGTGGACGGATTGATGGCCATCGCCGTAGCCCAATTGGTAGTGCAACGTATGTGTAATGTGAACGTTGTGGGTTCGTCTCCGACCAGGGAGAAGTGATCTTTTCGTTCACTTTCATTTTGCCTTTTCTCATTATTTCCCATTTTCAATTTCGACCACAGCTACTACCCCTATGCTTCCCTTGGTTTGATTGCCTGTTGGCACTTATTGCCGCGATTAATAAAAATAAAACCCCTCTGTTTCCCCTCTCCTCGTACACCAAAATTAGGAAATTTGCAGGCAGAACTTGAAATCAGCTAGCGCGAGACAGGGGCAATTGGAGATCGTTGGGAGAAGTCTTCGTCCCGCAGGCGACATTAAAATAGGCTAAATACTATGATTATGATGACACCAAAGAACTTTGACATTTGAATGTATTAGGACTTGGATACGTAAATTTAGCGCTAATGGTCGCATGACATAAGAATACACATGTTAGCCAATTCAGGTCATGTACTCTAATAAAAATTTCCATAATTTAGTTATACCTAATCAATAAGAAAACTTCCACCCTTAAAGGTGTTTTGTTATGCATATAACTCACCGCATTAACCCTAGGAAAGGGTTAATGCGGTGACACACTTTTCCACAAGGTTACACGCTTTTCCACAATATGTGTTTTACAGCGATATGTGCTATAGCCTCTTTCCGGTAGTGGTTTGGACGTCTTCCAGTGGCGGCAATATCCGTCGAAGGAATTCGAAAGTTTTTTGCGATACGTTTATAGAAAAAGAAAGAGAAAAAAAAAAGAGCCGCGCAGTATACCCTGCCTGCATTCGAACTGCGGACTTAGAGATTGCAGTTGAAGGACCTACTTCTCAGCCACTCCACCTGTAGTGCCTGTAGCTGTAGTGCCAGAGCACCCTCAATTTCCGTAAGGTGTATGTTTCGCACATAACACCCTTTTAGCACCCGGAAAATAAAAGGCTGCACTGAGGGTGTTCTGTTAACGAGTACACCCATTTTTTTTAGATGTTCAGAAAAACGAAGGGTACCAGAAGGGTGTTTCCATATTCAATTCCACCACGCCGGTGTAATTTTTCTTAGTGTGATGTGTGGAACGTGGAAGCATCGGTGAACGCGACGCCCAACCATAGCCAAAACAAAAAGGTGGCATCTCCTCGGGGCAGTCTTGGTGGAAACTGAACGCTTAAGGTAGGATAGAGGAGGTACATTCTACTCCTATATGATATACTGGCGTGCAAACATGCGGCATTTTCTCGCGGCGTCTGTCCTAGAAAGCAGCGCTGATAGATTACGGTCTTCTGCGTGGGCTAAACGAGCAGGCTCATCTGCACGTTCATCGTTGATAATGCTGCAGTGACATGGTAGCCACTGAAAAATTACTTCTACTTTTCATCGTGATATTTCTTTTATTTTATCATCTCTATTTTTTTCGCTGCCCTCTTTCCCATTTTCTTCCGCCACAGTGCTGAGTTGCCAGACTGAAACTCTCAACTTGTTATCTTGCTTGCCATTCCTCACCTTCTCTCTGTCTCTATCTGCACCCTATGGAGCATGTCTTGTCCCTCAACAATGATCGTCACCCATTTTGCGTCTCTTTCTTTAACGCTGTCCTCCCGGTGCTTTCAGGTCACGAACCGTAATGCGCGCATCAGCATAACATTGCGTTAATAGCTGGTGCCGTTTCTGCCTTTTTCGACCGTGACAGCTAGCTTGTTTCTTTCAACCTGATTAGGATTGCAAACTGGGCAGCTTAATACCTACCCATTTTCAACAGCACCACTTTTGACAGGACAAGCGAAAAAAAAAAAAACATGAAAGAATAATAAGCATGCTTGGGTGCGCGAGAGAGAGAAACTGAGAAAGAGAGTGCGTGTTGTGTTTGTGTGTGTGCGTGCGTGTGTAAAAACCGCGAAATCAGTGCGACGTTACAACTGCGAGAGCCCGATTGAAACACAGTCATATTGCCTAAAAGACCGGAAGACCTAGCATGACAACATTACATCCACGGCGAGGTTCAGAGAGACAGACCAGAGCACATATACACAGCTAAAGGACAACGCCGTCCTGCTGTTGCGCCTTCAGAAATTACGCAGAGCCCAACGATGTCTCTCGCGTCAGGGCACGGCCGCCACCTTATCTCCTAAGAGATGCGGGACAGCCTTGCAAAGGCGCGGGAGTTGGTATACCACGAGGCGCGCTGTCAGCCAGCGTCGATCGGGGATTACACGACCGCGGGGTTGCCCCCAGCTTCAGAGACTGCAAGGTGCGCTGCGCACCCGCCGCGCCGAGTCGTTCGACCATCGCAGTGCAGTCGAAGTGCAGCTTGAGGGAGGCAGTCCTGGTGCATAAGCCGAGCCAGCGGACGAGAGAAAGGAACTGCCACTGCGGCGAGGGATATCCATGGGAGATATCTTTTGAAGACTAAACGGTGACCGCTGCAAGAGCAAACAATTACGCTGTAACCATGGCTAGGCTCACGCGCACGATGGGAAATAAAGAGGCACAAACTCGCACTTTCTTACTCTTCTGTTTTTTTTTTTTTTTCGTTTATGTTCCCACACTCCATGCGCAGGGCGGACTATCGACCAATGAGTGATGTTCCGCGGTGTTAGTGACTTCGCGAACCTTGGCAGCAAGGCTACAGAACGCATGAGCAGAGAGCGTACTCGCGTGGCCGATAGCACCAGTGCGGACATGATACATTAATGATATTGTCGTTTCCGCCGTGCGAAAAGGAGCAGCCGTCACCATTATAAGTTTAAATTTCAATAAAAACAATACAAAATTTTACTGTCCTAAGCACACGGCTTCTGATCCCGCAGTCACAAACAAGGCTCGCAGGTTCTTCGGAGGAAGGTATTATAACATTCCTGAAATAATTCTGCTCAAATTTACAAGTCTTAGGGTAATTTTTATATGGTAACTATAGAAACAGTGCGTTTCAGTATCATGCCTTCTTTCTGCCCACCGTGATGGCGTATGGTGGCTTCGGTGTTGCGCTGCTAAGCCCGAAGGCGCGGGATCAAATCCCAGCGGCGGCCGCATTTCGACGAGAGCGAAATGCAAGAACGACCGTGTAGCATGCGCTGGGTGCACGTTAAAAAAACCCAGGTGGTCAAAGTTAATCCAGAGTCCTCCACTACGACCAGCCTCATAATCGTATCGTAGTTTTGGCGCTTAAAACCATAGAATTAAAACCTTCTTTCTGAAAAGAAAACATGCAGGAAGTAAACCTGTACTTGTCACTGCGGCTGTGGTGACCATTCTTTATAATGACTACGTTAATTGTTAGCGTCATGGTAAGGACGATGACGACCGCAGTGTCAATGTATGGGAGACGCAACTGCGCCTTCCAACCAGGCCTGCCACCCAGAAAGCATGAAGACGTTGCGAGCGCGGCCTGCCTTGCTTGCTTCCTCGCCGGTTATCGTGAACCCGTCGTTACACACGTGCCACTCTCCCTATTTGCCTTGACGCAGGCAAATGAAACTATAATTTCACTAGCTGACTACAACAAATGCACTGAGCGAGTCATAAAAACAGGTCATCAGAACTGCCTTTAAAGAAAATGACAACTCGGCTTTTCTTTCATCCCTGTAATGCATTCATGACGCGAACATCGTTGTATTCTTGTTGCACTTGTGTGGACCTCCTGAATTATTAATAGATGCAATGTTGGGGATAGGGAATACTCTGGCACTTTTTTTTTTCTCTCTCTCTCTCTGAAGCCAGTCACGCCCTTAAGCATGCGTCTGCGTCCCGAATCTATCTGCTCGGCTTGCGTAATTGAAGTAGTAACTTAGCGCGATAAAAGCACGTAAACAAGAAAGGTGGACAAGGACAAGCTTAAGGACAATCGGTTCGGCTTGCGTAAGACCACACGTTGGCGCGTAACTTCACATGGCCTTACAGGGCTTACGCGTTTCGCGTACGTAAGAGGTGTCAGGTTAAAATAAGTGAAAGAGCACCACCGAAGCCTAGCCAGTTGTTATTCGAGCAACGTCCCGTTATGCGTGGGAGCTTTCCATTTTGCCGCGCCAGCCTCGGTCAGCATGTGCGCGAGCCCGTCCTTCTTTCGCCCCGCCGAGCGTCATTCCTAATACGCGCAGGGGTTGCATAAAGCTGTACCAAGGCAGCCGCCATAGATAGAAAGCGAACTCGTCAGTTGTCGCCCAGGTTGGGGAGGTCGGCCGCGTGCGTAATCCGAGGTGAGCCGCCTGCACCACCAGGGCCGCGCTCTCCGGCCTTTGATTATCGGAGCCGATATCGGCCGCCCCGGCTCCCAACGGCCATTGTGAGCGCACGGAGCCACCGGCGGCTTTCGCCCGCCGCGCGCTCTCGCGGCAGCAAAACCATTTGACCGGCGAGCCGCGTGTGCACCGTTTCTCTGTATGTGTGTACGACACGGGTGACTGGACGCAGCCGATACGCGAGCAGCGGTGTCGCCGAGTGGGCGCGTCGTTCACTCCCGGCGGGAGGGACGCCTTCACGCTCAACGAACTCGTTCGCTGCGGATCCAATTTATTGCGCGCCCCTTTTGACATCACTTCCTCTCTCCTTCTGGAAATGAAACGCTTCGCAGTCCCGCGAAGTGCCCGGAACAAGGATTGAGTGCTCTCAATTGAACTCAACAGAACCCGCTTTCGGTTCGTTAAAGTTGCCACTGCGCTGACCGGCACATTTAGTTTCTCTCGTTGGTGTGGGAATTCCAGTCTAGCTACGCCTATTTTTAAAAGCGCAAGAACGCCTTCGCCTGCTTTTAAATAACGCTGATAAAACAAAGAGTCCAACGATGAGCCCTGAAGAATGATTGCCTTTGCTCTATAAGACAGCGCAAGAGTTTACGTAACATCGCATTTCCTGTACTGTGTTATCCCGAGCGCGCTTAATCGTGACGCATAGAGGCGCTTTTTTTAATCGTGACGCTATAGAGGTCAGCTTTGCAATCCTGTATGCATCGGTGATTCGGACACAGGCGTGGCACCGACGCAAGTTGGCCGTGCACATGTAATGACAGGTTGTAGTTGCACGTAGATAAGTGATGAGATACAGATTCGGAAACCCCACTCAAAGCGATCTATACAGGGTGTCTCTTTTTCTTTTTTAGCTGTGCCAAAGTTTTAAACATTACCTGTGGCGGACAGCACAATTGATCTAAATCACAAGACGAGGCGGCCGTTACTTCTACGAGAAATACAAATGCTTAATTGAATAAATAACATAATTACGCTAATTAACTGTTTCATTAATTATTTTACTGCCCAGTTGTTAATCTACGAATCGCAGCTCGTGAGTTTGCAAGGCGTATCCAGTTGGAACGAATTCCCAGGGCTGCACCATTTTCGAGATATAACTTTCAAAGCGTCCGACCATTGCATTGGTGTTACAGTTACTTTTGTACTTCAGTGAATAAAGCAGCGTTTCTTTTTTTTTTCTTGTGCGCGTGTGTCTGTCACTGGAACGCCAGTGCATTTCGTCGGACACTTTGAAAATTATATCTCGAAACTGGTGCAGTCCTGGGAATTAGTTCAAAGTGGATACGCCTTGCAAATACACCGGCTATGATTCGTAGGTTGACATACGTGCCGTGAAGTAATTAATCGAGAAGGTAATTATCGTAATTGTGTTAATTATCATATTAAGCATTTTGATTTCTCGTACAAGTAATGGCCGCCTCACCGAGTAATTTAGATCAAGGGTTAGGATGGTGTTATCAGCCACAGGCAATTTTTAAAATTTTGGTGCATCTAAAGAAAGTACCCTATGCACTATAAAGATGCTTCGTGCTTAGAGACACCCGCCGTGGTTGGTTACTGGATAAGGTGTTGGGCTGCTAAGCAGGAGATCGCGGGATCAAATCCCGGCCACGGCGGCCGCATTTCGGTGGGGGCGGAATGCGTAAACGCCAGTGTACATAGATTTGGGTACACGTTGAATGACGCCTGGTGGTCCAAGTTATTCCGCAGTCCTCCACAACGGTGTGCCTCATAATCAAATCGGGGTTTTGCCATGTATAACACCATACTATTATTCTTTTCTTTTTTCTTTTTTTTTGCCTAGAGACTACGGCTTCTCAAGCGGAAACTTGCTGCTTGCTTAGTTAGTATTTACTTCTAAAGTCGGGTACAAACTTAAGAAGGCAAGAGAGGCCCGGCCCAGATGACCGAAGTGCGGCAGCCAATTGCATCCGCGACTAAAGAAATAGTTCCGCTCAAAAGTCCCGCCCAGTTAGAAGCGCGGGCGACCACACTCTAAGTTTACACCCTTTTAGTCGCATCTTGCCACACAACGATAAATGTCATCTGTCTTGTCCGCATTTCCTTTCTTTAACGCTGGGAGCCCGGTACTTCCCAGTCACGAACGGCATGCGCGTTATCATCATGACATAGCATTGCCGACAGGAGAGTAGCGGGCGCGGCATTTTCAAGAAAGGAAACGCAAGCAAGGTAGATTATTATTGTTGTGTGGCAAATATACACCCCAAAGGGTGTAAACGTTTCTTACAGTGTACACTCTTATGCAAAGTTACACTCTTTGGGGTGTATCTCTGCCACACAGCGATAATCGTCATCTGCCTTGCTTGCGTTTCCTTTCTTGAAAACGCCGCACCAGCTACTTTCCTGTCGCGAATGCTATGTCATGCTGATAACGCGCATGCCGTTCGTGACTGGGAAGTACCGGGCTCCCAGCGTTAAAGAAAGGAAATGCGGACAAGACAGATGACGTTTATCGTTGTGTGGCAAAAAGGTGTAGTTTGGCTGAAGAGTGTACGAGCTATATACTGCTTCGATGCACAGGTGTTCATGACTGATACCGCTTGGAGACTACTATACTGTTTCGTACACACGCATTATAAGCATTAACCGCTTTTAGACGGCATTAACCAGTGATTAGCCGAGCTCTTGAAGAGTCCAGCTGGTCTCCTACGGGCACGATTAGCCTCGCCGTGTCTGTTAACAGTTTCGTAAAGACTCATTGCGCTTGATCGCTTCACGAATCTTTGGTCGAGGCTTCGTGGTCT
This sequence comes from Dermacentor andersoni, assembly GCF_023375885.2. Taxonomy (NCBI): domain Eukaryota; kingdom Metazoa; phylum Arthropoda; class Arachnida; order Ixodida; family Ixodidae; genus Dermacentor; species Dermacentor andersoni. Next base: position 118,309,846 of record NC_092814.1, on the reverse strand, counting down.
TGGTGCGGTTCTTAGATTGCGGACTTGATATCGCCGCGTAATTCTTTTTTTCTTTGCTAATAATGCGGTCAGGTGGAGCGCAACCAGGATTTTCATATTGACACGTGTACTTATGCTTTTCTCGGGGACTGCACTCGAAAGTTATCGTTGATTTCATCTATTGTGTGTGTTGTCACCGAACCTTGCATAATCTGATTGTATGCGGGACGTGAATTATGTAGTATTTTCTGGAAGGCACGCTGGCACCCGCGATTACGCTGGAACCTTCGGCGAGTTATATGAGCTTGACCCACATTTCAGATTTTCGACGATCGCCGACTTCGTTCACCGCTATCGTTGTGCCCGAGTGTTACTTGTTTTGCTGGGCACAAGTTTGTCCAATAAAATAGCTAGTTATGCACATCACAGTTGTCGCTACTGTGTTCTTCACCACGCCTACAACGTGATAATATAATGCGCAGGACCAGCAGCAACAGTGCGCCATCGTTACTTTCCAATGCTGATTACCTAATTCCTTAGGCGTATAAAGCTAAGCCTTGTTACAGTTTACGCTGAAAAATTATTTTAAGATGTTTCACGCCGTGTTCAGCGGGGCCTGCCCAATAAGATAATCGATTCAGTGGGACATGTTATTAGCACCAGAATTATTTCGGAGTTTATTGTTGCTTGGGAAATGCCCGGAGCACGCCGGAGGAAGAAGGTTGTTGTGGTTGCAGTCTCAACACATGGCTCACACTCACGAGGGAATTGGCCACACAGGAGGTACTGGAAACTACACAGAACCAAGAACAAGAGAGACAAACACAGTGAAAAACGTGACACTGTGCAACTGAAGGATAACAAAATTCTTGTAGGGCTTACATCACAAAAATGAAGAAAAATAATGTATACCACGGTCGGCGCCCCTAGCAGCATACCTCTCTGGACGCTTCAAAGAAGTTAAAGTGAATAAAATTATGGGGTCTTACGTGCCAAAACCACTATTTGATTATGAGGCATGTTGTAGTGGGGGACTCCTGAATAATTTGGACAACCAGGGGTTCTTTACGTTCCACTTAAATATAAGTACATAGGTGTTTTTGCATTTCGCCCCCATCTAAATGCGGCCTCCATGGCCGGGATTCGACCCCGCGACCTCGTGCTTAACAGCCAACACCATAGTCACTGAGCAACCACGGCGGGTTTCAAAAAGAAAATATGCAGAGCAGCTGTAATAGATCTATGGCTATTACCTGACTGACACACGGCAAAGGGCAAAAGGTGCGCGTTCACCAATACGACGAAGACAAAGCGTAAGAGAAGGGCTACTAACCACGGAGGCTATAAAAATAAATGGCAGTTTTGCCCACATTGAGTAGTAGTATTTTTGCCACGCTTTCCATTTACCATTCTTATTATCTTGTATACCATGTTTTGCGATGCTTTTTGGCATGTTGTTGCCTTCCTTCCATATTTCTCCTTTTTGTTTTTATTAATTATTGAATTACACGTATTTCGCTTTGACGCTTTCTTCGGAAGTTTTTACTTCTTCGTACTTATAATTTTTTTTCTATAATCAACTATTGCGTGATTTGCCTCTGTATTTACCTTGCCCCTCCCCTCTTCAATGTACAACCGTATCTTGAGGGTGTAATAAGTAAATAAATAAATAAATAAATATCTGGGGCAATATTATGTGCAATAAGCTTTGCGCTATTCCATCGGTATTGGCTGGCATAAACACTTGCAGATGCGCACGAGAAATCTCATTTTAGAAAAGCTTTAGTTATTTCCTAATCTATAATCTGAGCCGCCTTTTCCTATTTCTTTTTTTTTTTTTTTTGTAGGCGGCGCTTGTTGGCGGTGAAGAGAAAGATTGGGTTTATTGTTTTCGATTGGCTTTCCAGTGGGCAGGGGTGCCTTTCGGAAGGATCCAGTCATTTAACATAACTACTGAGCTCTGTAACCCAGCAAGGCAGATTTCTCGCGTTGCGGATATATCGGGACATGTCCATAGCAGATCGTGCGCTGGACTAGCTTAACCACGTCTCAAGTGCCACAGGATAGGTTCAGCAAGTGGTCCAGGTATTGGGCTATCAACGCAGGCATGACTACCTTGCCGGCGGGCAAACAGCGGTGTGCAACGTGTTCCTGGCGTGGAAGCTCAGAAGGAAGTGGGTCATGGCTTCAGGGCGGAAGCGCTTGAAGAGCGAGCTTTCTGTGCTAATTGGAGCTGCAAGTGAACACCTACAGTGTCGACATCTTCTGCCTATTAGGTTGCAACGGAATCGGGGCAAGGGGAACCTGTGGAGAGTAAAAGTTCTCTCCACAGGAACGCGTCCGCTCGCTCATTCCCTCCTTTGTGTCCAATTAATGAGTAGCTCAATACTCTTATTCCGCAGAATTGCCGCATCTTTGTGAATGGCTGTTCTTAGCGGGTGCGCGTCAGTCTTTCTTAACTCGTGTACAGCGTCTTACGAATCCGTGTATGGGATTTCTTTGTAGCTTCGTGCTACATTCTCGTGGCAATTTTCCCGTTCATGAAAGTTCCTCCACCCTGAGGGATACCGCGCAACGTATTTGCCATATTCCGTGTATATGTATAGGGGGCTGAAATATTCGAAGCGTCTATTTCTGGCTGCTTGGGCAGCCTCCAGAATCGCTTGAAGCTCTGCACAGGCGGTACTTACTGGGCTTCCAGGAGCAGTCGTTGCTGCGCTGCTACCATCGCTGTTTGTCCAGGCAGTGCTGGCGTGATTCCGCGAGAGGGTAGCACTCAGTCCGTGTAACGCCTCTGACTTTGTTCATGATGCCCAACATCGGTGGAAAGAGGGTGGACAGTGGCCGCCATCACAGTACGCCGTGGCGCCGAAGGTGTTGGAAGAATAGAAGCTTGTGGATTCTTGCCGAACTGGACGTGTATACTTCAGCCGGAGGACGTAGCGGCTAGACGCGGCACCTGGGCTCGTCGTGTGTACTCTCCCAGTTCTCAAAGTGTGTTAATCTGTGCCTCCTAGTGAAGCACGTCGTTTGTAGTACGCTTCGGCAAACCATAGACAGATATACTTTGACGGTGAGATGACTGGAAGCGACGATGCATTTTGCTTCGTGCGCAAGGGAACCCATACGAATTCTCAATATTATAAAAAAAATTTCGCAACTAAACGTGGGCATCCTCCCTATGGTCCCACTTAAGACTGGTGAGTCTTCGGCGAGACACGACTTTCACCTCGGCGTTGGTTTATGAATAAGCTGTAAAGCGTGTCGTGAGACAAACCTTTTAGCAAGCTCTCGAGAGGCCAGATCACAGTGTATTCTCCAGGCGCAGTTTTCTTTCTTGGCTGCAGCAGCGCCACAGTGGCTGAGAAGTAGAATCTTTCGCTGACAATCTGTGGGTCCGTTGTTCGAACTCTCGCTAGAAATTTCGACTTTCTTTCTTAAATTAGATTTCTCACAAAGTACTTTGCAATTCTTGCGATGGTAGGCGGCCGCAGACGCAGTGGAATGTCAAAATTAGCAGGGAAATGACGCCGTAACAAGTACCACTGTAAAAAGTAGTCAATTTTTCAAAAGCTTCCGTGAAATCAAAACGGACAAACGCTATTTTATTAACTGCACCAAGAGCCGTAGCGTGTAGCGAAAGACAGAGAGCGAATAACTTCTTGCTCCCTGCAACTTTAAGTAAGGATATTGTGGGGTATATCACAGTTAGTTACCGAACACGTAGTCTTTGCTTCAAAGTTTTCAGGTGGTATAACTGCACAACGGGATGATCTTGGGAGGGGCGAACAAACGACATATATGCATCTTAATCTAGGAATAATGCCATTCATATTTTTAAAGTTAAATTCCATACCTTCTTCAGGAAGAGAAAATTCACTTCCCGAAATGGATCATTCAGTCCGCAAGGGGGAATTCACTTGAGCAGTTCACGGGCTCCAGCTGGCGAGGCCTTACCTTTAGTATAGAAGTAGCTTTCCCAGGCTTCACCTCTACTCGAAGGCAGTCTCTGGGGCTGACACTTCACGCTTGCATTTGCTATCTTGTTGGCGACAGTGATGACCAAAGGCGGAGCATGTCATTTTGCACAGGTGTACAGTTGCAATTGGTAGACCGGTGGTGCAAGCGTTGAAATGCGATTCGTTGCACCGGTTAATGGCCGTGTAGGTCTGATGATGGATGCGTGCGTGCTCTTTTTTCTCTGAGCAGTCAGCCACAGCGGTGTCGCATGTGTTGAAAATAAGAATCTCTTGGTTCCTTCCCGGATTCAAGAATGCATTGAGTCCTGCAGGACTCAAAGCGGGGCGTGCCTTAGTATACGGCCCACCTTTAGCCTAATAGGCGGCCGCAGCGGAAAGCGCGAAGCAGCAGTGTCATTCCTTGCCATGCCACGTGAACCGCACGAAGAGACACGATCATAGGAGGCCGGCTGCTCAAACAAGACACGAGTCCGCTCAAGATGGACGCTTGATGTGATCTACAGTGATCGTATAACAGGGATATGTCCAGTTCGAACAAGACATATCCCTTGTTCCACCCCTGTTGATAACGTCACGCCGCATAACCAGCATGAGCCTTTCCTCAACAGGTATGCTGGCATGTAGCACGCTGCCTCACTGTGCGCGACTCATCGATACGATTACGTAGGTTTAAAATATAACTCTTGATGGGGCATACTGTGGTGGCCACTGCAAGAACCGTGCTGTGTTTATTATTAGCTCCTTGTGTACGGGCTAACCGCCACCTGTACTGGGATGTCGTCGTCCTTGTGTCGCACAATGAAACGGCCTCTGCTTAACTCCGTCGCCCAATACGCCATGCAGTCCAGCAGTGATGTTAGTGGCAGCAACGAAGGAGCTATTCGTAGAATACTTAAAGGTTATATTGCAATTATTTTCCCTCCTGCGCTTCGTCAGCAGTGGGAGCAGCGCTCCCACCAACGTTGCGACTATAATGTGTGTCAATTACTGCACACGAGAACAACGCTTTTGTAGGTCAACAACGCTCGGCGTAAATAAAAGCGAGATTAAGAGCAGCACTTGTTTGCATCGGTGAATAAATACTTCGAACGGCGCTTTTTATAGAGGGTGTTTCACGTAACTTGAACCAAGGATTTTAAAAGAAGTGTTTAACCGCAGCTGGGTGAAACCAACGACATATAGTTTACCGTCATGTCGCACTCCTCAAAAAATTCTTATATTCCGCTTAATTAGATAGTTAACTAAGATTAATTATGCGATTTTTTAAATATTCACTTCAGGGTCAAGTGCGTTTCGTTACGTTGTAGAGAGGGTTCAGTATGGACCGATCTAATTTTTTGCGGCAACGTACATGCTACGTGATGATATTTTTTTTTTTTTCGGTGTTTAGAGAAAGCCCGCCAAATATGAAATAAAACCACGTGACGACGCTAACGCACTGTCGTATTGCAGCGCTCTCAACCGTGCTTTGAGCCTATTGCTTATCAGGTGCGACGGTGCTTCCTTTCCGTGTGCCACCGCCAAAGATGCTGACGCACTGTGAAGCCGATGCCGAGGCTGCTCACTTCGCCACGGTCGTCAACGCGCACGGTCCTTTCGCACGAAGCGCGGTTGAGAGCGCTGCATTACGATAGCGCATGACGCAGTCACGTGGTTTTATTTCATACTTCGTGGGCTTTCTTTAAACACCGAAAAAAAAATAGCACGCAGCATGTACAGGCGCCGACAAAAGTGGTATACTCCACGCAGCGGGAGCCGGAGCAACGGCAAACTGCATCGCAACGCCATCTACAGGCAGCATCTGGGATCGAGACGGCCAATGGGTGCCCTTTATTATCTGCAGGCATGTCGCTTGACTCGTGTCAATGTTTCGTGCTTCAGCTCGCCAAAATGCCGAGCGACGCCGCTGCAGTAGCAATCTGCGTGGAGTATACCACTTTTGTCGGCGCTTGTACGTTGCCACAAAAAATTGGATCGGTCATTCCTAATCCCCTCTACGACGTAACGAAACGCACTTGACCCTCAAGTGAATATTAAATACTTGCATCAATGGTCTTAGTTAATGAACTAATAAAACGGAATAAAAAAATACTACAAGGAGTGCCACATGACGGCAAACCATACATTCTGGTTTCATTCAGCTGCGGTGGACCACTTTCATTAAATCCCTGGTTCGAGTTATGTGAAACCATCCTCTATAAAACATGGCTTCGTTCATGTGAGGGCCCAGCCCTGCCGTGGCCAGACTTTCGGTACTGGTCACAAAAACAAGGGCTGTCTTCAAACAACAAGGCGTAAATAATTTTACACTTTTCTCTACATGTGGCGTGAGCGTGAGTGCCACATGCGCTGTCTGACATGGCATCATTGTTTCGCAGCGCAAGGCCCAAATTGCAACGTAGCATGCAACAAAAGACGCGGCCTTTCTTTCTATGCGTCTTTGTGCGATAAATGTTGGTCATTCCTCCGTTTCTTTACCTTTATTTCCACTATGTAGATTTGTTTTGTTAGCCAGAATTTCCAAGCATGTCAATGTCAAACATTTTACTATAGAATAAATAATACGAGACACAGAACAATAAATGCGCAGAACTAGCACTGGACATTATTTGACTTTGCTACAAAAAAAAAAAAATGCAATGAAAATTGGGGGCCAAGTTGCTCCTTTTTTTTTTTTTTTATGAGAAACATACGAAGCAAGAGACGAGAAAGAGAAAGCGAATTTATTGTTGGAAATGAAGAGTGGTCGGCCTGAGCTATGCTCTCTGTCCTGCTACTCTGCACATGGGGAAGGGGAGAAGGGGATGATCATGAAAACAGGACGAAGCGATGCGTATGTCGCATCCATGTAACGCAGTGGCTTTGTTAAGCCTCGAGTCCAGTTCGATGCTCCGCAAACAAGCCATATATCCCGTGTAGCTGCTTTTGCTGCTGTGCCCCCGGCCACTCAATGCAACCAATGCAACATCTTCCGACAATGCTTGCCATCCGATGCCTGCCAGCGTAGAACCTAGCGTCTTCCACGGTGACACGTACTCAGGGCAGTCGCAAAACACATGTTGTACACAGTCTCACATATTTCCCCAACAGACAATGAAGTTAAGGAAAGCATAGGAGATACTAACGCGTGTGTTTATAGAGTTTTTTACTCAATTTCAATAATAATAAGAAAAACTGAAATGGAAAAGTAATGACACAATCGGGGAGGCTGGTGGAAGCCAGAACCACAATCTCCGTATGACGCGTTAAATGTTCAACCGATTTGTGGTTTTGAATATCTTTTTCATTATCTTGGATATTCGTGAATGTTTGGTAATCCTGGCCCTGGGGGTGTTAGCCGGCACCGCTCATGGCCATGGCGGCGAATGCGGCTCGAAAGTATACTTTCAGACCCAGCCACCACGAAACCTTTTTGTGTATCTGTAAGCGCACATTATTACGATTAAAGGCAGTGTTCCGAAAAGAATAAACTACAGTAAACCCAAGAACTCGCTCTGTTTTTTATCTTTTGTGAAAAAAATGTACCTTTATTCAACAACAACGCCACAACATGCGACAAATTGTGATAAAATGTCCATCGGTATTTTTTGTTGTTCAAGTACTAGGCACACAACCTTTTCACAGCTATTACAGAGCAGCAAAACCGCATTGCACAAAAGAAAGTTAACTTTCAAAGAAAGTACAAACAACTGTGAACAAAAGATACCTTGTCCCTGGCGTATAGATACTTTCTGAAGTGCCGTATTTTAGCCCTAAATCCGACTAATAGGAGTGAAATGTAGCACTACGGACTAACATTCAGTCTAAACCATCACGGGTGTCCCAACATTTTAAGTTTACAAAAATACATCGTGGAACCTTCTCGTTCTGCAGCTACTATTTAGGCTGCATATTATCACGCGTGAACACGACGCAATTGCAAATGTTATTCTCCCATTTTCTGGACCTAGACGGGCACAAACACGCAATAATGCTTTACTCCAGCTTTAAAAATGCAGCAATGTCACACAGGTATGAATGTTATCATGACATACGTCCGCGTACGTAATTGTCCTTGTCATGAACTCTTTGTCAGAAATGCGTTTATAACACAGCAGTTTAAAGTAAAATAGTTCATTGGACGTGCATTAAACTGACTTACGTACACTTCTAATGGTTGGCTCTTGGGAAGTAGTATCGGCCGTCTATATAAATGCTTAGGATACAACAACTTTTAGACTCCAAATACGATCAGTAGAAGAACCCTTGCTCCAGCCTAAGACGTCACTTGTTGAATCACTTTTGATAACTTCAATAGCATGGCTTGTTCTGATGTGTGGCTATAATACAATGTATGAAGCTAACTTCCGAACCTTTACTAGCGCACATCTTGACGCCAGTTTAGTTACTAATTAGCAGGAATTATGATTACGAGGAAAGGCTTCCAAGCAATAGTAATTATGTTTCATGCAGCCTAATCGAATTTATTCGACTACTAAACATGCACTTCTTCTGAACGGCCATCTTTCACCTCTGATAAATATAGCTGACACCTCGAGGGTGCCTTCAGAAGAAAGAGTTTCTATTTTCTCTTCGTTTTCCTGTCTTAACAAAGCCGTTTTAGGTGGTCAATTTTATTGGCAATCTTGAAAGACCTCCGGTTAGGCGTAACAAACATGCTCGAGTTTTGGAATGTCTCTAGGCTTAAGAGGCAGAAAAGAACACCTGGAACATTCGTTACATTTAGCTTATCGTTGACGCCATGAAATCTTCACTGTTACGCGTAACTAAGCCTTCCATTTGAAGTGTAACTCACGAAAGACACTATTAATTCCGCAACAAGCTAGCACTATATAATAAACAAAGCACGTTCTAGACCGCTTAGTCAAAGAGGTCGGAAACTATTTTGGAACAACAATAATTTCGTTCTTCCCTCAGTGGCTGTGCTTGTTCTTTTATGAACAGGTATGGCTGACAAGTTTTGTGCATCAAGGGATTTTATTTCTGTATTTCTATAACACCAATGCAGAGACCACGGGCGCCCCTAATGTGATTTGTATCGCTGTTAACGTCTTCAAAAACATGCATGGTAAGCTTTACTAAATTGATGACATCTGACTTATAGTATTAGCGTCTGTGAGCGTTTGATGAGCACGTGACATCAAGCGATTCCACACGGAGATTACTAGTCCTAAATTCGTCATGCTCCCACATAGCTTTATTTCTAATTGCCCGAAAACCACTGTGGGCAACCTGTGCTGCATACTCGAATAAAGTCCGCTCAGTGACTTGCAGTATTTTTTCTCTTGTCACCAAGTCAGCGCATTTCTATTTGCATTCTTTCTTTGGCTATATATTTCTCGCCCCCAGGCTGGAAGATCTTGTTCATTTGAACCACTTTGTAAGTGAACAAGCAGCCGCGAGGAATATGCGCGCGTGTTCGCTGCAGGAGCCAACCATTTTCCACGTTTCGTCGATTAGCCGCTTGCCTAATTCGATACCTCAAGTTACGGCGGCGGATTACTGTGGCGACAAGTAACAAACCACTGTCTATCTACGCAAGAAAAATTTCGCGTGTTTATTTCTTTTTTTCCCTGCGAGTTGCACCTATAGAGTGAACGCCATGACGCGCGTCAAATTTGATATTAGGGCGCAACTTTCTTAACCTTGCACTTTTACGGCAGTCAGCCTAGGCAAAGTCTCATATTACTTCAGCGCTGCGCAGTTTCTCAGGTTTGATAAAATGAATGCCGTCGACACATGACACAATCGTGTCTTCGCGGCTTGCAATAAATGCGGTCTTACGCGGCATGCTCTGCTGACTCCGGTCAGAATATACTATGCATCGCTTTTTTATCACTGGTTCTCCCAGCGGCTGGCGCCGCTAAGGCAACTGGTACAGGACAGCTTGAAAAATAATGTATTGGCACTGCTTTTCCGACACTAGCGGCAGAAAAATAGTAAGGGGTCGGGTTCACGCTTGTACAATACGCAATATCGCAAGTGGAAGTGTGTCCCAAGGTCACATTTTTTTTTTCTTTCCGAAAACCACGGACAAAGGCAAATAACTGCGCTTTGTACTCTTGCCTAGCTCGTAATAAGCGCTTGCAGCAAGCGCCTTACGGCCAAGACACTGGCAAGTGTGAATCTGCGCTCCGTACTAACGCTCCAGCCTTGAAAGTCGTGAATCCGGCCCCTGTAAGCTATTTATGTCTCATTCAGCAGTGCAAATCCTCTGTTCAAATCAGCTCATAGAAGATTCAAACGATCTGGTGTGCTGTCCTTTTGATTTCCTATGGTAAGACAAATTATCAGGCTGATTACAACCGAGAAAGTATATGTCTCGGTCTCCTGAAGCTCAGCTGCGGAAAATGATAGCAGTAAAGAAAAGAAAGACAGAATGAAAGAGAAATAAGAAAAAGAAACCATCAGCAAAATACTTTATAATAACAACCCGCACGGCGCTGTGAAACATTCAATGGCAATGTTATTGGAAACGTTGATATTTAACTACGCGTCACAGACTGATATTTACACTAAGAACACACCCACAGAAATGCGGAGTTCGAAGGTACTTGTAAGTTGACGGGGTTTTTCATCGGGGACATGAGGCAGGTGCCTCATCGACTGCGCGTAGCGCGTGTGCCGCCATTCTACACCATGTGACTGGTACACTGTTTCTTGGTACGCCTCGAAACCTACTATTTACGAGTCGATTATACAGCACGACCCATAGTGAGCGCGTTCACGACTATTTTGACAAATAAAGTGCTCACCACTTGCACTGCTGCTCACTGCATATTCTACGGCACAGCGCCGTTCAGAGATTGTTCCATGTCAAAGATAACAGGCTTCTCAGTCAAACATTCGCATTACATTGCACGGCCAAAAGTAGGTGGGCTTCGCGAAGCCTGAACGGTGTTCACTCGAAATCGCCTATTTTTTTTTATTATTCTTTAATTTATGAAATCAACGACCAAGAGAGAAAGGATTAGTTGTCCGCGGATATGAGCTGGCAGAATAGCCCAGGGCCTATGTGAGCTGGCCTGAATTGCCTGGGTCTTCACGAAAGGGAAGAAAACATTTTCTCAAGCAAAGTATTTCGGGAGGTGCCTTGCCACCTTCGCATCCTATTTCAACGTAACTCGACGTATAACTCGAGAAGCGACTGCTCAGACTATAAACAACTGGCGGTAAGCTTTTGGACACAGACACAAACGCTAGAGTGAACAGAGTAGGACGTTTCACATGCGTAGACGAGAAAAAAAAAAGCAATCGCTAGAAATCATGGACAATTAACAATGCATTTGTGCGGACTACTGCTCCTTACTTAAGATACCAAGTTCTAAAATGGACTGCGCAAGTATAACTATAGATATATTGCTTAGCCACGCACTTCCAACAAACGATATTGAAGAAAAGCCGATGCGTATGTGTATAGGCTCATGCCGTTTTCCAATGCGAAAGATTGTGTACTTGCACATTTGGAAGATTGAGGTTGCGAGGAGCGAATAGGCACCGTTAGAAATAGTCACTGACCACTTTTTCTGTGCAGCGAAAATCGAACTGCGAAGAATTCAGGTGTGCGTGTTGCGAATTTAATGACGCCATGTTGCAAGATAACCAGCATTTAGTACACACGGCTGACAGCCGTTCAACCACACTGTAACAAAAAACAAGCAACGAAATGCTGTCCCATATGAGGCCTTCTTCACTTTTAGTGTAAACCTAAGGAACGTAGCTGATTGGTCAAGCTTAGTAGTCTCTTTGCGTTATTTCTAAAGCTTACTTTATTCCTCCTACCCAGCACAATATCAAACAAGTAACGTCAGTTGAGAGCGTTGCGCAATTACAACGGACGTAGTCATGATTGCACGCTAATAGTAAGAAAACACAACTGACCTACAATGTTCGTTATAAAACTTCGACTTTGCTTACGTGCTGTACGCTTCTTTGACAAGAGCTATCACTCCAGCTATTGGACAACTAGCCGATTTTCTGCACAGTGCGTATACTGCGGTTTCATTGAACAGCGGGACAATGATTCTCGTCTATTTTTGGTGTATATACATGGTGACAACAGGAATATATGAGTCTGTTCTACACACGTATAAATGATAGGTGCAAAAAATTTTTTTTCTTCACGGAACGTTGAGATTAAAATAATCTCATATCAACCTGTCTTTAGCTTCATATATATATATATATATATATATATATATATATATATATATATATATATATATATACTATAAGGTGCGTCTGCGTCGAACTAGTAAAGGAACTCCGCCTTTCTTTCTTTTTTTTTTTGACGTTGATATCTGAACTGCGGGACTTATTTTTTTACACTTCGAATAATAGCTTGTTGAGCGAAGGCGTCTCAAGAAAAAAGTATATCACGGGGAAACGATAGCGATTACAAATGTAATAAACCAGCTAGTGGCAAAAAACCATAGGGTATTGAGAAGAACATCGATGACCTACAACGACTACAGCTTAGGTACGTCAGTTTCACTGGACGCCTTCTGCTGACCGTGTCAGAAACACGCCCAACGTCTCCATCACATTGGCTTCCACATTTTCACAAGCAGTGATGATGCACGGCACAACAGAACTACACGAAATACCACCTTTCACTCAACAAACAACGACAACCTTCCATCTCCGGGCAAGGCTCCGAGAAAAGGCATCGACAACGTGACTCGCCTCATTCACACGTGGGATTCTTTCTCGAAGGAACAGTATACAGTGGCACACAGAGTGAGGAACATTTCAGACAGCTAGACTCCAAGTGCAGATTTCTCAGTGAAACTGCGAAATAAGATTCACATCCTGTGATTATGCTTGTGGATGTATAGGTACGCTGCGTGACACAGAACACAAAAAATGTGACTGCACATCTTGCGGTATCATCGGACAAGATCTTCTGGCGGCACTGTTTTCTCCGACACGTACGTTGTTGCTTCCCCCAATCGCCTTCCTTCCCATCCATGGTGTGCTCGAGACAATCGCAGCCTTCCGTCGTTCGCGTGAGGCGCGAGTATGTTTTTTTCAAAGCCACCCTCGAAAGCGATCAACAGCCGGCCTGTCGTAGAACGCTATAGCTACGATTGGCGACGTGGTAGGAAGTGGTGATGTGAAGGGTCTTACTTTGCATAAAACCTGCGCTATGTGGCCTTTTACACTAAGCGTACAAAAATACGTAGGGTTATTGAAGGCAGTCATGCCCCACATGGGTTTACCATTTCTGGCATTACAGGATCAGCAGTGCGGATACTTAAAGTGTTCGTAGCTGTTACGCCTAAAATACGAAGTACAAGCGAGGGTCCCAAACATGCTTTTTTTTTTTTTTGATGTTGCCGCGTTGCAGAATATCGGTCTATATTTCATGTACCAAATTTTCATGTACCAAAGTGCCCTTAAATGTCATCACACGAAATACGGTGCTCTTAAAAGGAGCAGGAAACTTCAGTTCACTTTCGACCGTCGTGCTAGCATTTCCTGCTCGACTCTTGAAAATGCGCCTCCAGGATATCGGTTCATGTCGTACGCATTATAAAGAACAAGTGTCTTTTTATCTTGTATTGCGACCGCTTCGGCGATGGAAGAATTTAAGTAGGATGATCAAATGTGAGCGATATCTCGCTCAGAAACCTCACTGAGATCAAGAAATTAAACAATGTTATATTTTCACACCCGTGCGAAACTGCATTAGAAGACGTAACGAAATGAAGCATTGTGTCTTTACTTGTTTTTATGCCCAGGTGCATCTTTTCAAGAACGCTAATCTCTCTACATTCCGTTGAACCGAGCACAGCGCTGTTGCAGCAACCGTTGGAGCATTTAAGCAAATCATATAGCCATATATATAGTCTATTGCAAAGCTGACCGCTGTTTCGCATCTGCGTTCCCGAGTTGACAACCTACTTGTTTACTGCGCCGCGTGGTATCCACTAGCGTATTTACTGGAGTACAGAGCCGTGTAGATTTGGCACGCGTTTAAGGCGCTGGCTATAGCGCCGCCTTCGGACGGGCAGGTCACAGCTCTCTCGGCCGTAAGCCTTCTCTCTCTCCCTTTCTTTATTTCTTTTTTCTTTGCGACGGTGCACTACTGAGGAAAACTGCATCATGTTTGTGGATTCAGGTAAATGTTCGTGATTGCAGTGCACGATAAACACGTTGTGCCCATCGCATGATGTATGCGATGGCAAAATGAAGACACCAGGCACTCGCTCCATAAGCCCGCGCGGCCTCCGCTGCCGACACTCCCGTTTGGCCCACCTGGCGAACGCGCCAACGGCGTTACCGCCTCATAGGGCCAGTGCCGAGCGTCGCCAAGCTCGCCCAAAGGTTGCTAAACTGGGGTGGTCGCTTAACTCACTACAGAGTCACTTCTGGACATCGCAGACAGGACACAACACAACCAGCACTGTCATTGAAACAATATCGGCCTCAGAAGTTCGTCGGAAGAACAGGTCTCACACTCGTTCGCTGACCAGCTCGGCGGCGGGCGAGATGCGCGAGCCAGGTGAGTCGGTGTTGTCGAATTTGATGCACATCGCCTTCACCACGGGACTCTGGGTGGAGTTGCCCTGACTGCTGCTGCTGAAGAAGCCCCCGTGCTTGGGCTTCAGGTGGCGGTTGTTCATCTCCATGTGAACGATCTTCATGAATTCGATCTGGGCCGCCAGCTTTTGAATCTCCTCCTGCACAGAGCGCGAGATGCTTTTAGCCCACCACGCGATGATCTGCATCAGGTGACACAGTCATGGGATACTTTTCGTTCGCATATAAGAGCCCGACATTTGGACGTATAGTGCAGAATGCTCACTGAAGCGCCCATACAAGGAAAGGAAATGATGCCGCGCACGTTTCTGCGTATAACAACTCTTCGCTTCAGTGTTCAAAGTACTAAGTGCGCGAAAACACAAGAGACGCGAAAGGAAAACACACAGGTGTGCCTTTCAGGCGCCGCCTCTTTTAGCGGATATACAAGAAAGCGGTGGCAGGACAACGTCTTGCTGCGAGCGCCGCCGTTGGCGCTGGCCTGACTGCGTAGAATCCCTTGATATATATACAGCGAATAGGCTCGTATGGCCCCAAGACTCCACAGTATGGCGCGCGGGAGACACCTTCGGCATAGAAGAGGCTGCCGGCTGCTAGGAACGGATTCGACTGGTCAGCACTGTAGAGGATCGTGGAGCGGCCAATACGACTCTCTCTCTCGGCTTTCGCCAAAGAGTCGGGTCTGCTGCGCCAGTTGTATGCACCACCTGTGAGGCAAGCTCCCTCTTCAACCATATAAAAGCACTTCCCGTTATTCCCTCAGAACGGCAGACCAACGCGTCATCGCTGTGCAATAAGCATTTTGTGATCAAAAGTATAGTTTGAGGATCATGGATAATCTTTCCATGTTTCTTCGGCGCCCAAAATTTGTGTTGCGTTTAACAGACGTTGTGTGTCTGATAGAGCATAATATTGGAATTAACCGCCTGTTTTAGGTACCCCGATTTCCATTTCATGCAGAAAAAGTCGTCAGAGTCCTATAGAGCGCGAACTCAGTTGATAGGCCACGCTGCACAAGCAGAAACATTTCTTTTCGCTTTGCTCCGTATAAAAAGAAAACGAAAGATGTGAGAAAAAAGGTGTTCAGCTTTTGAGTGCAGTGCCCTTTCCAGCACTATATATAGCCTCAATGAGAGCACATAGCAGGCAGTGAGGAGGATATGTACAGCGAGACGTTAAATTGTTTACTTAGTTTTCACCACCAAAAGTAAGCGACGGCGTAGTGGATAGTTTTGGGGTTAATTTTGATTACCTGAGATTCTTTAGCACGTACCGAAATATACACACATGGGCGTTTTCGTTCTGCGTTCCAACATTAATGCAGCCGTCGAGGCGTGAATAAATCTGCGACCCCGAATTCAGCATGCCGGATGCCACAGACGTCGAAGAGGCAACAAATCCGATCCAGGTTTTCCCCAAACCGCAGTGACATATTAGGTGTTTCGTTGCGAAAAAAAAAAAATGATTGCTTCCATTTATCGCCGTCGGTGAGCGCTTGAGACAGAAATTCTCTTACAACTTTCAGAGCCGGTAAGGCAAATAGAAGTGCTAAGCATGGTAGCTTGTGTTGTGAAAAAAAGTAACCAAAAAATGTACGTAGACCGTGTTTGGTCGTTATAAAACGATAGCAACGAACTGCGCCAGCTCACTGCGTGGAGGCAATGTACACAGAACTATCTGTAAGCTAAAAGATCCCTTGTACTAATGAGCGTCTGGCATGTTTACAGTGGATACTTTAATCAAAAAGCATTGGCGCAGCTTGGCTCGGAACAAGAGAGCACGTTAAAGAAACAAAGACCCCCCCCCCCGCTTCGTTGTCTCGACGTGTAGCAAGCAATCAACACGGAATAGAAATTAGGCAGCGCACCATCGGTAAAAGTCTCACGCCCGCTGATCGCCGGAGAGCACAGTTGCAGCGCGTTTGCCCGAGGCTGGTTTGAGATTAACATCTACGCGAGACGAGAGTGGGAAAAGCGACGGGCACATTTGAATTAGCCTTGAGCGAGTCGAGAGCATTACCAACGCACGCAAAAGCGACGGCTTCCTCCCACGAGTAATGCGATACTCGAAAAACGCTGTCGATAGGCGATAACGGTTATTTTTTCTGTAGTTGTGAACAATTACCGCAGCGAAGTCCCAGTTGTACAATACGGAGGAAAAATTCATTTAAAGGGGAACCACCGTAGCCCTTCAGTTGTTGGCGAAGTAGGTGGTACCCGAATCTCGAAGGCGTCCAACATAACTACCGCTTTGCGCTAAGATTAACGAACGCTAGGGAACTTAAATTTACAGATCTGGGTGCTTTATTTCGTTTTTTATTGAAATGTGCACCAACAGGCTTAATGGAAGTCATGCTCTTGCTCATAGTTGCGCGCCTCTCTTATGCCCCCCAGCCTCCAGGCAAAGTCTGTCAAAAATTCGAAGCACCTTACCAACTTTTGTTTCCGTGCTGCGTCGGTTTGTGCGTGACTTGTCTTCGGCATGGCTGCGCATGACCTCAATAGCCCACACGCTGGAATTTCTGTCAGAATCTTCCAACGAAGAGAACTGACCCATAATCGACGTTACAGTCATACCGGACGATATTGATAGCGGGGGATAAGTAAACTAGGAATCAAGTGATGACAGAGGCTTATTTCCGATAGCGCGTCCGAAGATGCGCGGCGATCGAACGTTGCTCTTATCCAAGTACATGCTGGACTACATTCGGATAACGCTCGTGTCTTTTCTGTAGAATTTTGCTTTCTGTAGCTCATTCGTTTAAGTCAATTGCCTTGGCGTGTGCGTATATATCTGTACATCACGTTTGTTGTCAATTCTGGAAACTGCGCTGATCCCCTTAATGCCCGCCAAAACGTCCACTAAACGTTACACTGATTACGTTAAAGACGGTCTTGGATACGGCCAGTTTTCAGCACGCCGACAACTATACTGCCACCGTAAGATTGTTCGTCTGGGCGTCTACAATGTTAAAGTCACGACACTATCATTTATTATAGCAGCGCTCGCTGTTCATTCACATTGCCGTTCACGAGCGAAACTGGTGAGCAAAGCTACATACGCCTCCTCATTGCGGAAATTGGCCGCGATCCCCGGCAAACAACAACGCCGAATTTCCAGTGGTTCCACGGGGAGGATCCAAAACCTCGTGTGCACAAAGAGAAAATGGTGGCACGGTACTTCACCACGTCTTTTGTTTCGTTATTCAGAGTGTCAGCCAACTACTTAGGCAGCCGGCCGATGAGAAGCATCGCCGTATAGTTACAATTTTGCACAGACATACTTTTGGTTATGAATACACAAGCGCGAAAAATGTTGCATACAGTGAACGGCTATAAACAAATTATACATTTATAGCCTAGATGTCTGCCAGGAGAGAATTGAATTGACAAGGTTTTAGGTCCTGCGGATACACGGCTGTCCATGATGGCTGCCGTAGTGGAATGGTAGTAGCTAAGCCTAGGATACTTTAACGTTCGCCGCTAAACCTTACAACACGTTTTTTTCTTCACATTCTTCCCCTCTCCGAATGCCACTGTCGCAGCTGGGAATGCATCCCTCGGCTTCGTGCTCATCGTAACACCATAGCTCCTGATCTACCGCAGATCGCGTCAGCAAGAAATGAGCACAGGAAATAACTTTCAACCATAAGCGATGCAGCTATTCTTTCTTCGGTTTCGCTTTACCATACGTATATGCCTGTATCGCGACACCATCTGTATTTAATTTCAGTTTCGGATTATTCTCATCATAAACAAAATGCCTTCTTTTGTGTGTGTGCCCAAAGGTAAGGGCCGATAAAACTTACTATGTTGCAGTGCGTTATATACCCATTCTATGAGCTTTCTGACTCAAGATCGGAAGATTCGGATGCCTTCATACCCGCAGCAGCGCGGTTCAAGACCGACGTCTCTGGTATCGTCCTCAAGCGAAGCGACTATCATATACAGCAACATCGTGACTACGACAGTAGGTTTCATGCCCGTCGACGCGATGGTAAGCCTCGATGCTATCTCGCGACAGAAACTTAATGATTTCTTCAAACTTGCCCCTGCACTAATCCAAGAGGTTCCCGTGAACCCCCAGGAGAAATGTCATTGCCGTTGACACAACAGATGATAAGATGGTGCAAACTCTGCTTGGTTTGTCTGAAATCTGTGGTGTCCACACGCGGCCTTACATACCCCAGGGTGCGCATATAGCAGGTGTCGTATCTGATGTGGACTTGGTACTCAAAGACAACGTTTTAAGAGCGTGATCGTTTGCAAGCCACCATGCAAAATAATTAGCGTTTGGAGGCTGGGCTCGTCAAAGTGTACGAAGATATCGTTTGCCTGTGAAAAGCTGGATAGTCATATAAAGGCTGGGCTCGTCAAAGTGTACGAAGATATCGTTTGCCTGTGAAAAGCTGGATAGTCATATAAAGGCTGGAATTGTACGCTATTCTGTTCGGCCTTGCATACCAAGACGCTTACAATATCATAAATATCTTAAGGTTGGTAATCTTCAGGGCTTTTGCACCGGAGATCTTGTCTGTGCCAAATGTTGTGAAAATTACCATACACATTTGTGTGAAAGTCAGACGTATCGGTGCCCACACTTTAATGATCAACATTTGGCAACGGATAAAGGATGTCCTTCTTTGAATTATGAATTAAAGGCGCTAAAAGAGAAAGCCGAAAAGAAGGCAGCAGGAGATGAAAGCTCGCGTCGCCGTAGTGCAGGTCCAGCGACTGCAAATGCCTCGACTCAGCCAAAAAAAAAGCGCGTTCAAAGAATTACAAAGACACAGCGCATCGAAAATGAGGGGGCGAACTTCTTCGCTCTCAGAGTCATATCGTGGCCACCGCTGCCATGGAAATCGCCGGAACAAGTCTCTACAAAGACTACGACTACAGTGTCGAACATTGCACACAGTACCTAAATCGGTCTCAGCCAACGATGATGTGCAACTTGTCAATCTTCTGAAGATGCTTGTCAACATCATCAGATCTCTAATCACCGGTCGTCAGACACAAGCAGCGTCAGCAGCAGAGCAACTTTTGGAGGTCCTCGTTCAAGACCTCGATGGCCTTCACTGGAGGTTTTACCGGAAATAATCTTAACACTTGTCAGGAGCCACGCCCCTTTGTGCTGCAATGGAATGTCATGTCGCTGCGAACGCGGCACGCTGACCTAGTTCTTCGACTCATCGCTTTGAATACTGCACCATATGTTATAGCACTTCAGGAAACTTAAACAAGAAAAGACGAATAACGACTGCCACACTTCGTGGGTGTCCACAGTAACACTCGATGCGCGGAACCAGCCTGTGGCTCTTGTCAATGTGTGGTCGCGGCGCATATGTGCAATGCTTCAAAACCGTCACTATACGTACGCGCTGACTTGGATTTCACGGTTCTCGACACGGACGACATCTGTGATGATGAGTTTGAGTGTACAGCTGGATGCTGCTATGAGTCTCATGGATGTGACTACGACGGTGGCAAGCATACACAACTGGCATGCACGTTCTTTAGATACCTCACCACTTGAGTGCTTAGTCCCTCGGTGTGGTGCATCATTTTGTTTTAAGTGGAGATCTTAGTGCCCGCCATCCGCGATAGTGTTCCCGTCTCCAAGACAGTTGTGGGGCAGAGATCAACGCGTTATTATTAAGAATGATGTGCAAATACTGAATGATGATTCACCTACATTTATAGTCAGAGGAAAGGAGCATTCCTCAATAGATCTTGTGATATCAACGACAGATGTGTGTTTGGCTTGGTTTTGCGAAGCTGACCCGTGAGGCTCAGAGCACCTACCTATTTGATTAACACCAACACATACAGCAGGCCGCCAGACCGTACAAACTGGGAGAAGTTCCATCAGCTGATCTCAGGAGCACCATCTCAAGACAGTCTGTTCAAACGAATGAGTGAGTGTTTACGACAAGCTACAGTACGACGACGAAGAAGTATCGGGAAACCGAACCTCGATCTTAAGCTTTTGCGGCCCCCTGCACGTTGACGCCGCGCATATAGGCAGGCGCAGTGCTCTCACCGATGCACTGACTGGACTCTGTATAACCGCACTAATGCAGCCATACGGCGGCATACAAAACAGCATCCTCGCAAGAGCTGGGTAGGCATATGTAGTTCGCGGCATACTCGAAGTGGTTTTGGAAGTGTATGGCGCATACTGCAAGCGAAAGCTGCAAGTATTCTACGGCTGCATTGTGCATAGCGAATGGCCAGTCCCCAAAAGATTTAGCGGAGGCATTTGGAGACCTTTTCGCCTCTCCTATACCCAGTGACACCACAAATGGCGACCTTCTTTCCTTTTACAAGTCAGAGCACCATAACTGCTTCCTATGCCCCTGCCTGCAGATGGACGACGCAGATTTTACTCTTGAGGAGCTCCGACACGCGCTCAGCCTCTCTGAACGCCGCACTGCCCCAGGTGAAGACAGTGTGACGTACATTGATACTGCGTAACACTGATGTGAGTTTTCATGACCGTATATTGTACGACTATAACGAAGTATGGAGAACCAGTGTAATCCGTGCTGAATGGAAATCGTCCTTGGTAATACTGATGTTAAAGCCCTGGGGCCCTGCAAAACACCTCAAGTCTTACCGGCCAATATCACAAACTTCAAATGTCATCAAGTTAACAAAGCGAATAGTCCTATTTCGTCTAGTTCTCAGGCTAGAGAAGCTGAATTTTTTTCCGTGATCTCATGAGTGCCTTTCGTCACCGCCGTTCAACTCTGGACAGCATTGCAGACCTTCTCTCAGCGCTAGAATTTCAAATCGGTCAAATTTTCAAGACAAAACATGCACTCAGTCTACACGCTCTTCCTAGACATACCCCAAGCTTTCCACTCGCTTCCGTATAATTTGCTTGTTAAGATGTAGAGTTAAACTTTCTGTTAAACGGAAAAGAAAATACAGAGAATCATACCTTATTCATAAGTTCAAGACATTGCAACCATCATGATCATCATCATCAGCCTCTTTTATCTCCAGTGCAGTACGAAGGCGGCTCCCTGCGATGTCCAATTGCTCTTGTCCTGCGCCAACCGATTCCAACTAGCGCCCGCGAAATTCCTAATTTCATCGCTCCCCCTAGTCTTCTGCCGTCCTCGACTGCGTTTCCCTACTGTTGGTACCCATTCTGTAACCCTAATGGGCCAACGGTCATCTAAACGGCGCATTACATGACCTGCACAACTCCATTTTTTTTCTCTTGGTGTGAATTAGAATATTGTCTTTACCCTTTTGCTCTCCGATTTAAACCGCTCTCTTTCTGTCTCCTAACGTTATGCCTTGCAATCTTCGTTCCATCGCTCTCTGCATGGTCCTTAACTTGTTCTCAAGCTTCTTTGTCAGTCTCCAAGTCTCTGCCCCATATGTCCGCACTAGTAAAATGCACTGATTGTACAACTTCCTTTTCAATGATAATGGTAAGCTTCCAGTCAGGAGCTGACAATGTCTGCCGTATGCGATCCAACCCATTTTTATTCTTTAATGAATTCCCTTCTCATGATCAGGGTTCCGTGTGATTAATTGACCTAGGTAAACGTACTCCTTCACAGACTCTAGAGGCTGACTGGCGATCCTAAACTCCTGTTTCTTTGCCCGGCTATTCATCATTACCTTTGTCTTCTGCATATTAATCTTCAACCCCACTCTTACACTCTCCCTGTTAAGGTCCTCAATCATTTGTTGTAACTCGTCTGCATTGTTACTGAATAGAACAATGTCATCGGGAAACCGACCGTTGCTGCGATATTCGCCATCGAGCCTTAATCCTAAGCCTTCCAAGTTTAATAACTTGAATACTCCTTCCAAGCACGAAGTGAATGGCATTGGAGAGATTTTGTCTCCTTGTATAACCCCTTTCGTTATAGGTATCTTCCTGCTTTTCTTGTGTAGAATTAAGGTAGCTGCAGAACCTCTATAGACATTTTCCAAGGTATTTACTTGAGCGTTCTGTACTTCTTGATTACGTAATGCCTCTATGCCGGCTGGTATCTTTAGTGAATCAAATCCCTTTTCGTAATCTATGAAAGCCATATAGAGAGGCTTATTGAACTCTGCGGATTTCTCGATAACCTGATTAATGACATGGATGTGATCCATCGTAGAGTATCCTTTCCTGAAGCCAGCCTGTACCCTCGGTTGACTGAAGTCCAGTGTTTCCCTTTTGCTATTGGAGATAATTTTGGTAAATATTTTACATAAGACTGGGTGTAAGCTAATGGGCCTGTAATTTTGCAATTCTTTAACGTCTTCCTTTTTACGGAATAGTATGATGTTTGCATTCTTCCAGTTTTCTGAGACCCTTGCAAGTCGATAGACACTTCGTATAAAGAGCCGCCAGTTTTCCAAGCATTATGTCTCCTCCATCTTTGATTAAATCGACTGTCATTACATCTTCTCCTGCCGCTCTTCCTCGTTTCATGTCTTTCAAGGTACTTCTGACCTCATCGCTAGTTATAGGAGGAGTTTCTGTATACTGTTCATTACTGTTTCTCATGGAGGTATCCTGACTCCTCTGGGTATTGTACAGGTGAGTATGGAATACTTCCGCTTCTTTTACTATATCTTCGAGATTGCTGATGATATTACGCTGCTTATCTTTCAGTGAATACATCTTGGTTTGCCCTATGCCAAGTTTCGTTCTCACTGATTTCAGGCTGCGTCCATTTTTTATGGCTTCTTCAGTCTTTCTCACGTTATAGCTTCGAATATCACTTATTTTCGCCGTGTTGATCAGTTTTGACAGTTACACGAATTCTATCTTATCTGTTGAGTTGAACGCTTTCATTCTTTGTCGTTTCTTTATTAGGTCATTTCTTACTTCGGAGAGCTTGCCTACTGGTTGCCTTGATGCCTTGACTCCCACTTCAATTGCTGCCTCTGAAGCGAGCCTAGTTACGGTTTCATTCATTAGCTCCATGTCATCATAATCTCTCCGTTCTAAGGCTGCATATTTGTTTGCATGTACCAGCCTAAATTTTTCTGCGTTTACTCTTACTGCCTCTAGGTTGACCTGTTTCTTCTTGACCAATTTTGCTCTTTCTCTCGTCAAATTGAGGTGAATCCTAGCCCTCACTAACCTATGATCACTGCACTTTACCCTACCTATCACTTCTACGTTCTGCACTATGCTGGGATTAGCAGAAAGTATGAAGTCAATTTCATTTCTTGTTTCACCATTAGGGCATTTCCCGGTCCACTTTCTATTGCTATGCTTCCTGAAAAAGGTGTTCATTATTCAAAGCTTATTTCTTTCTGCGAATTCTACCAGCATCTCTCCTCTAGAGTTCCTAGAATGGACGCCGTAGTTGCCAATTGCTTGTCCACCACCCTGCTTTTCCCCCAATTTTGCATTGAAGTCGCTCATTACTACAGTATACTGAGTTTGCACTTTTCTCATCGCGCTTTCAACATCTTCATAAAACTTATCTACTTCCTCATCATCGTGACTGGATGTTGGAGCGTGGCTTGTACTACCTTCGATATATACCTCTTATTAAGTTTGATTACGACTACGGCTACAATGTCATTAATGCTGTAGAATTCGTCAATGTGGTTATGTCAATCTCATTATGGATTAGGAGTCCTACCTAGTATTGCTTCTT
Source organism: Dermacentor andersoni (assembly GCF_023375885.2). Taxonomy (NCBI): domain Eukaryota; kingdom Metazoa; phylum Arthropoda; class Arachnida; order Ixodida; family Ixodidae; genus Dermacentor; species Dermacentor andersoni. Next base: position 118,285,711 of record NC_092814.1, on the reverse strand, counting down.
ATCTAGGAGACCTCTATAGCAGAGGACATGTCCGTTATTAAGCAATGTATTCACCAGTTCTTCTAATCTCACTAAGGCCGAAGATATCCCAAACAATTTCTGATAGTTCCTCAAAGAGCCCTACTAAGCTAGCCTCACTCGAGAGGGTTCGGGTGTTAAACGTTGCAAGGGTCAGTTTCCATTGGCGGCCTGATCGGACGCAAAGATTCTTAGTAACCTCTGCTGCGTTACAGGTCTGACTGCCGCCTTGGTCAGGTGTTCCGTAGCTGCTGGGGACTGAGGGCCATTAGATAATTGAGTGAGCCATCTGGGAGGGGGTGTCCGAATACTGCACCAGGGAGGCCAATCCCTGTTCTGGTGAGGGAGTGTCTTGTTGAAGCTTAGCGGGCCTTCCTAATTTTCTTGTACCGGGATTTGTATAGCCCCATTCGCTCTCGGCATCTTTTGCCGGTGACAGGCGTCACTCCAAGCCTGCAGATGTTGTGCACTGGTGGAGGTGAATTTCAAGCTCACCATCGTAAAAAAAAACTTATAGAGGGATTCGAACTTCCGACTATGGCAACCGAGCATTCGACACTGCTCAGTCAGATAATCCCATAGGCGGCGAGGCTATGGCCGACAAGTACAGCCCAGAGGGCCCTACACGCCTAAAAACTTTTGATTTATCCGTGATAGATTTCTAAACGGTCCTGGCCTCGTAGTTCCGGAATCACACGTGCGCAGATGGCCGTGAACTCGGCTGGGCAAACCCTACAGGCGCACCGACGACCATTCACAGTTGCGAATACATGTTCGTGGTCTACAGGAGCACAAACGGAAACCCGCGAAAGCGAATATAAGTGCAAATGTAGAAGAAATAACTGGACGCAAACTACAACTTTTTTTTTTTACTTGATGAAAATCTGTATGTGAACTTTGCAACTGTTGACGTTACGTTATTCATTTCTTATTGTTTGTGTGCTACTGCAAACCTTCTCATCACTTTTTCTCTTCCTTTAGCGCTGCAATGTCTTTTTTTTTTTGGGGGGGGGGGGGGGGGGGGGCTCTCATTAGAAAGTCAGCTCGAGGCATGTCGGTAGAGTCAGTTTAAGCCCATTTAGTATATCTCAAATGCCTGAAAACATGCTTGAATTATCCGCGGTACACGGGTTTTGATGATCGCGGCCGATGGCACGGCATAGTATTTCTCAATGGTTCTAACATCGTGGTTTTGGAGTCTCCCGTATGCAAGCGGCCATGAGCGCGGCTAGATAATCCTGGCTAGTCACGATATGTTTTTCGGCGGAATTGAACAGCACTTAAAAAGTGTGCAAAACAAAAAGAAAATTAGAAAATGAAAAAACTTTCAGCGCTTACCGCGAATTCTCTAGTCGCGTCTCGAGGGAGGTACACCAAACAGTTCACGGTCTCAGCTGCCTGTCTCATGCATCGGAGAAGTCTTTCCGAACGAGACAGAACCAACAGGCATTAACGTTTTAAAGGGAGCTTTAGAATCTATTCGCCATGCTAAGTTTCAAGCTATAGGCAACAACACTTAGTTTGGTTGCTTAGTGTCTTTTTGCCCTTTCTTTCAGTTTTTTCCTTCTTTTCCTTATTTTTCTTTCTTTATTTATTCCATTTGAATATTTTCTTTAATTCTCTTTTTCGCGAGCACCGGTGTCTGCCGCTCTTCTATCACCTCTGTCAGAGACACGATAGCCCACGATCCCCAGCGTAACAGGTAATCGAGAGCTGCTGTGCACGCCGTTGACACGCCGGCTGACACACGGCCGTTGACACGTGATTGACAGACGGCCGTGTCCCTGGCCTTGTGCACAGCACTCCTTTATTCTCAATTCGACACCCTCGCAGCTAACACACCTTCGCTCGTTGGCGCACTCACCCTCCTTACGCCCTCTCCCCTTTAGAAGAACCCCACCTATATATACTGTGGTGAGGAAAGCATATGTCGCCTTGAAGAAGACAAGTCAACTTGTCTAAACATTGGCTCCCACTTTCACCTTGTTCTCGTTTTGCTCAAGTTTAGAAAAAAGACTGTCATGATTAAGTGCACCCAAAAGCTTTAGTAAAATCTAAAAAAAAAAAAACCAACGAAGTTACCTTTGTCAATTTCTAGTTAACATTTATCTGTAAAGTAAATGAGGGCCAGGTTAGTCGAATATCCTTGTCTAAATCTAAATTGGTTCGGATGAAATAGGTTACATTTTGTCAGGTAATTACACAGGCGAACATGGATTAGTTTTTAAATTACTTTGATAAAAAAGGGGATAATGCATATCGGCCTATAATAAGAAATTAAGCATTTCTCACCTTTTTTAAATACCGGAGTAACCTTACTCATCTTTAACTGTCGGGGAAATACACCAGTTTCAAAAATTAGATTGGTTATGTAGGTCAATACATCCGCAATATCATCAGCAATCGTTTTCGCATGGTTAGCAGAAATAGTATCGATACCTGCGCTAGAGGACGTTACACTAGTAAATCTTCTTCTTACATCTTCTGGAGTAGCAGGACAAAGAAAAAAAATGAGTGACCACAATGATCAAGTTCGTCATGCTTACAGAATTGAACAGGTATGGGAGAGGAGTAGTCACTAAATGCGTTAGCGATATCTAATGGGTTAGATATTACTGATCCTTCATGATGAATGTGGGCTACAGGCGGATTAATGGTTATATTTAAAAAGGAATTGATGAAGCGCCATTGTTTTTTATGTCTGAGCCAGCACAATTAATTTTGCTTTGATAATAGCGCTTTTTGGCATCCTTCATTAGAGCATTCAGTGTGTTACAATACCGCTTGTAACTATCAAGTAGATGTACATTAAATGGTTGTCTTTTTTTAAAAATATAATTTATCTTTCTTACGCAGACTATAAGTAATCCCTCTGTCAACCTTGGGTTTCTAGGCGAAGAATAACGTTTACGGCAATTTTTTATGTTGTCGATGAAGATACGCAATTGCATATTATAGAGATGAAAGCTGTGTATGCTGATTCAGCATTATTTATTGAAGTGCCACAATACCAATCAGAATTAGACACCATTTCTATAAATTTGTCGCGATCAAACTTATTCTTAACAAAGTTTAGGCTATTAATGCGAGGACTGTTCTCAAAACAAAGTGCAACAGGGAAATGATCTTTAATATTGCTTTGAAGAATGAATGCGGAGGGAGTATGAAGAAGGTTCGAAGGCGCATGGTCAATAAGTATTCCCAAACTATCATAATCAGTGCAGCGGGTGGGAAGGGAGAGTAGAGATTCAAGACCTTGGAAACAGCTGACATTCTGAGTTAGATATTAGGAGGAAGCATAAAGCAAATTAATATTAATGTCACCCAAGATAACAACGGGCTTTTTTTCCTTTGAAAGAATGTAGTCAAGAATAATGTCAAGTGCTTCCCAAAAAAGCAGGAATTGGTGAATGCGGTGATCGATAAACGGTAACAAAGACAATATTATTATTAATGCTTATTACAGAGTGGTCAACCTTAATCCACACCGACTCGCAATCACAGATATTTAAGTGAATATCAAGGCTACGCTTGTACCTGATGTCGGACCAAATAAACATAGCTGAGCCACCATGTTGTGTATTCAATTATTATTATTATTATTATTATTATTATTATTATTATTATTATTATTATTATCGAGCGGCCAGTCAGTGAGCTTTTCTTTCTTTGCTGCTATCATCTTAAATGTCTTTATATATACTGGCTGCAAGCTGTGCTAAGCCTTTAGTGTATTACTAGGCTTCATCGTGTACGAACAAAGCACCAATATCGACTGTCTGAAGCCACGTGAAAATCATTTTTCCGCAGTCGGTCGCAAACAGTTTCTTCCCTAGAGAATGGAAAATAAGTAAGGTTGTACAAGTGTTCAAGTCGATCTGGTGACCACACAGACACTTCGAAACATCACCCAATTTCATTACCCTGTATCGCCTGTATGCTCTTGATTCATACAATTTGCTCCCACGTCGTATAACATATTGACAATAGGTCTTTAGTAACCAGCGTGGTTTTCAGCCAATCGACTCATGTGAAACACAACTTTTCGGGCTTACTACGGAATTACACATAAACTTAGATCCTCTTTACTAAACTGACGTATAAACAAAGAGGAGCTGTAAAAGCCATGCGTGATCTTTTTGTGGACAGTGATCTCATTAGTTGCTTGTGATTAGTACAATTAAGTGACATAAATTACGCCTCGCAACAACGCCATAATGACTTTGTCGCACCATTTGAGACTTTACGTGCTTTGGTGTACTTTTAACGCGCCACGGACTTCTTGTACGCTCTGCTTTTAAATGATGCATTTATTCATGAGCAAAGTAATTGTGCTTGCCACAGGTCATACGTCCACTCTATATTATTCGTGCATAAATTCAGAGCTTTTATCAAAACGTTTGTATTTGTAGAGTGTGTCTAGGGTGTTTCACTCTGTGCGATAGTGAAAACATTTGACTGTGTTTTTATTTTTATTTTTATACTGTTCTCTTGTGTAGATTTATTAATATATGCGCGCGCGCGCGTTTGTGTGCGCGTGCGTGCGTGAGTGAGTGAGTGAGTGAGTGAGTGAGTGAGTGAGTGAGTGAGTGAGTGAGTGAGTGAGTGAGGGCGTGCGCGCGTGCGTGCGCGCGTGCGTGTGCGTGTGCGTGTGTGTGTGTGTGTGTGTGTGTGTGTGTGTGTGAGAGAGAGAGAGAGAGAGAGAGAGAGAGAGAGAGAGAGAGAGAGAGAGAGAGAGAGAGAGAGAGAGAGAGAGAGAGAGAGAGAGAGAGAGAGAGAGAGAGAGCTTCCACAAGGGTCTGCGCTCGGCCCAGTGATGTTATTCTTTATAAATGATCGTCCGTCCAGTATCACATCAACCATCCATCTTTCCACTACCTCGCACCCCCCCCCCCCCCCCCCCCGCACCTCTTCACTGTATCCTTTACTGTCAAATTTTCTTTCCTAGCGATCAATTGTTGCTTCAGAACGACCTAAAAACTACAGGATACTGGTGTGCTGAGTACCTTATGCAGCTAAATGTTTCTAAGTGCAAGTTCTTGGAAGTATCACGAAAGCGCACTAACCTACCTGCATGCTTTTCACTCAGTTATTCTTGAACAGCTCACATAACCTTGGTAATATCATCACAATTGCTTTGAATCAGTTTGTTCATATATTACAGCTTGTAGCTGACGCTTTTAGGTTGCTTGCATCTATTAGACTACCCCTCTTTCTCTCGCCGCCCTCCGTCCGTAAACTTGCGCACAAATTTTGTGCTTACTAAACTAGATCATCGTCACCATCATCATCACTAGCATATTTTTATGTCCACTGCAGGACGAAGGCCTCTCCCAGCGAGTTTCAATTACCGCTGTCTTGCGCTAGCTGATTCGAACTTGAGCTTGCCAATTTCCTAATTTCATCACCCCACCTAATTCTCTGCCTTTCTCGACTGCACTTCTCTTCCCTCGGCGCCCATTCTGTAACTGTAATGACCACCAGTTATCTGCCTTACGCATTACGTGGCCTGCCCAACTCCATTTCTTTTCTCTTAACGTCAACTAAGATATCGGCTATCACCCTCTCCTCTCTGATCAACGCCAGTGTATTCGTGTCGTTAAACGTTACACCTAAAAATTTTCATTCCATCTCTATTTGTGCAGTCCTTAACTTGTGCTCGAGTTTCTTTGTTAACCTTCAAGTTTCTGCTCCATGTGTTAGCACCGGTACAATGTAATGACTGCAAACTTTTATTTTCAACGACAGTGGTAAGCTTCCAGTCAGGATTTGGTGACGCCTGCCGTATGCACTCTAACCCATTTTTATTCGTTTGTAAATTTCCTTCTCGTGATTAGTGTCCCCTGCGTGTAATTGACCTAGATAAACGTACTCTTGTACAGGCTCCAGAAGCTGGCTGGCAATCACGAATTCTTGTTCGCTTGCCAAGCTATGAAACGTTATTTTTCTCTTCTGCATATTAATATTCAACCCTACTCTTAGAATTTCTCGGTTAATGTCCTCAATCATTTGTTGTAATTCATCCGCAGTGTTTCTGAACAGGAAAATGTCATCTACAAACCGAACGCTATTGAGATATTCGCCGTTGATCGTGACTCTTAAGCCGTACCAGTCTAATCGCTTGACTATTTCATCTAAGCATGCAGTGAACAGCATTGGAGAGATTGTGTCTCCTTGCCTGACCCCGTTCTTGATAAGTTATTTTCTACTTTTCTTGTGGAGACCCAAGGTAGCTGTGGAATCTTTGTAGGTATTTCCCAAGGTATTCACGCATGCCTCCCGTAGTCCTTGATTACGCAATGCCTTCAATACTGCTAGTATCTTTACTGAATCAAATGCAATTTCCTAATCTATGAAAGCCATATAAAGAGGTGGATTGTACTCCGCAGATTTCTCAATTACCTGATGGATGACCTGGATGTGATTCATCGTAGAATATTCGAAACAGCTATATAGTTAAAACAGCTTTTCCTAAGCATTCTGTAGAAGACAACGTGTTGCTTTTCAAGAACAAAGTACGTGAATTAATTGAGAAATATATACCGGTGTGCAGCTTCCGTGCTAATAAAAAAATGTTATTTCCGAGCTGCAAAACTGCGACAAAGCCCAAGTACATGGGACAAATACTATTCAGCGGAAACCACATACCTCGCAGCAATACGCAACGCTAAGTCCAACTTTTTTCACAATCACCTTCCTAATGTGTTAACACGTAATTCGCAGCAGTTTTGCACGTGGTGAACCCGGAACACAAACGCACAATTACAGTTGCTGAGGAATAGAATGAAGTTGTAAGTGACGCAGAAAGTGCAAATGCATTTAACATCGCTTTTGCAAATGTGTTCACTCATAAGTGTGACATTCTTTTTTTCCTTACAAATAACTACTACCAGTTAACTAACTATTCGCGAGATTGTATTTTCCACAAATGGTCTACTATCTCAGATTGGGCATCTCAAGGTCACACCGTCAGCTGGCTTGGATGAAATTATTGTTTTTATTGTATTATGAAGTTTTTACTAAATACTATAAGTATTTCTGCAAACTGCCTGTTCCTTTTGTATTCTCAGTCCCTTTCGACAGGTCACAATACCCTAATAATAATACCCTGTAATACCCCCTAGTGAGGTCTTTAAGGTAAATAAATGAAATGAAAAAAATGAAAAAACATGCCTGATGACTGAAAAGTGGGAAAGGTTATTCCGATCCGTAAACCAGGTAATAGACAGTCACCGTTGAATTATCGTCCAATATCTTCAACAAGTATACCCTGTAAAATCATGAATCACGTAATTTATTCACAAATCATGAACTTCCTAGTCTCGAACAATTTATTTAATTCTTCACAGCACGGTTTTCGCAAAGGTTTATCCTGTGAAACTCAGCTAGCTAAATTTCTTCATGATTTACGTCTAAATTTGGATCACAATCAACAAACTGATCTTATCTTAGATTTCGCAAAGGCTTTTGATAAAGTGTTGTTACGAGTTCGTTTTAGATGGCTGTCCGTTGCGTGGCGCCACTTACACTACCCAGTCAAGGCGGGGAAAATAAACAACACGGGACCAGTTGCAAGCGCAATCCTGAGTATACGGTCGTGCTGCAGTAGATGTCGTCGGTTTATGTTCACTGGGTGTAACCGTTGACGGCAACCGCAGAGTCGGTCCGCCTCTAGGAACTGCTCGGCTACACCTGTAACAAGTGGCGACGAGGGAAAAAGCATTCAAGTTTCTCATTGAAGTTTCTTCAAGTGCGTCGTCTTTCCACGCCCACTTTTACACACGTGAGTTCGTCGTTCGTCTGGTGAATTCGACGCAACAGAACTTCGTCATGACAATGTTCAGCAACCTCGAAGCATTGGTCGAAGGAGAGGGAGATGTGTGGCCCTGCTACATTGAACGCCTTAAAGCTTTCTTCATCGCCCGTAATACTGCAGCAGAAAAAAAGAAGTCAGTGTTCTTCAGTTGTAGGCAGATGACGTATGGGCTCTCTAGTGGTATCTCGTTCGCCCACCCAGCAGCAAGACAAAACCTTGCAAGAAATTCTTTCCGTTCTGGGTGACCCTTGCTGCCCCAAACCATATGCTGTTGTTCAGTGTTTTAGGTTCAACACGCGCGTTTGCGCGGAGAGCGAGTCCGTCAGTAACTTCGTGGCGTCACTCAAAAGTCTCTCGGAATATTTCAACTTTGGAACTGAGCTTTGCAGTATGTTGAGGGACCGTATCGTGCGCGGCGTCAAGGACACAGTCGTGCAGACGAGGCTGCTCGAGAAAGCACACCTTAGGTACGAAGACGCCGTGAAGACTGCACTAGCCATGGAAGCTGCGAAGATAGATGCTGGTGAGACAGCCAGTTCCAGCAAAAGTTCGCGCTTCCTAGGCATAAGGTTGTGACATCAAAGGGGCGTGTCTCATGCTACCGCTGCGGGGATGAATACCTCAGGACCAAGTGCAAGCACATCAGCACTTCGTGCAACTACTGCCGGAAGCAGGGACCAATTGCTCGAGTGTGCAACTCGAAGAAAAAACACGCTTCATCGCGGAAGGGCAAGTCTACAAAACTACACGGTTCCACGCCTCCAGCTCGCTAAACTTCAAGTGGAACGCACCAAGTCAGCACAGTTGACAACAACGCACCTACCGATGTGCTTGACATGTGGCCAGCCCACACCGTCGCGCCTTCGCCGCGCTTCACCGTGACTGTCAGCGTTTGCGACAAGCCGCTCCGTACGGAGCTGGACACCGATGCGAGCGTTGCTGTCATTGAAAAAAAAAAGAAGAACGTCTTCAGGAGCTACTACTGTCGGTGACTGTCATGCCATCGAATGTACTCCTACAAAGCTACTCGGGCGCGCTCACACAAGTTCAAGGCAAAGCATATGTCGCAGTACAGTTCCGCGACAGAAAAGCTGCCCTACCTTTGTTGCTGACTAGAGAAGGTTCACCAACACTGCTTGGTCGCAATTGGATTCGAGAACTGGGCAGTGACATTGCTGTCCGGGAAGCAGATTTTCATGCTCTTTCTTATGTTAAGGACGTTATTCAAGCATTTCCTGAGGTATTTAACAGAAACTTGGAACTTTCAAGGGCCCAAAAGCCACAATTCATGTTCCCCAAGATGCGGTACCCAAGTTTTCAAGCCACATCCCCTGCCTTTTGGCGTGGAGGATGGGTTATCACAAGAGCTTCAACGTCTACAGAGGGAGGGCATTCTAGAGCCAGTTGCCTCTTCAGCTTGGGCTGCGCCTCTTGTTCCAGTGGCTAAGAAGGATGGCCACGTCGGAATTTGCGGAGATTTCAAGATTACTGTCAATCCAGTGGCCATATTGAAAAAGTACCGAATTCTGAGAATTGAGGACCTTTGGACCATGCTGTCAGGGGGTGAAAAGTTCACCAAACAGGATTTGAGGGATGCCTACCAGCAAACAGTTATTGATGAAGACTCTAGGAAGTATGTCACTGTTTCCACACATATGGAGCTATCTCAGTATACACGTCTTCCTTTCGGTACCAGCCTTGTTCCAAGAGAAATGGAGAACCTTCTTCGAGGACTGCTGCGTGTTGCAGTATATTTTGATGTCATTCTTGTCACTGGCCTGAATGATTCGGAGCACTTTCGCAACCTCAGTGCTGTTCTCTCTCGGCTTCGTGATGTTGGACTCAAATTGAAGTTCGACAAGTGTCCCTTCTTTGTACCACACGTGGAGTACCTAGGGCACATCATAAGCAAAGAAGGGCTATCTCCAACCTGCAAGGTATCTGCAATCCTTCACCACCTTCCCCCCGTGACGTCAAGGAACTCTAAATCTTTTGGGGCTTGTGAATTTTTACAGGCGTTTTCTTCCAAACATTTCTGGACGCCTCCACCCTCTGAATTCGCTTTTCATGAACGAGAAAAAATAGGTGTGGGGAAAGACCAAGAAGATGCATTCAATACAGTGAAGCAGTTGGTAACGTCAGCTCCTGTCCTATAGTATATTTCAAGTCAGAGAAACCATTGTTTTTTAGTTGTGATACGGCTCCGTGTGGGATTTATGTAATGTACCCCTTACACCCCTTATGTAATGCCCCGTATGGGCATTACATAAGGGGTGGGTCTTTATAAAATAGCAAGAACATCGTGAGAAATAATCATTTAAAAAAATGGTCGGTTACAAGTTTTGTAAACGAAGATGAACAAGTGGTGGTAGCGATGTTGGAGGGAAGGCCATTCCAGTCTGTGGCGGTACGGAAGAAAAAGGAGGCAGTGAAAGTGATTGTTCGAGCACGTGGGTGCGCTACTGGAAGTGGATGGATGGTGCGACGAGATATGCGTGCTGCTGCTGTGATCTAAGGCTCTTGATTAAGGGAAGAAAAGAAGAACCTCCTCGCGTCGTCGTACTCCTTATCTTTTCCTTACGCTGTCGGTAACGTTAATATTGAGAGTGTCGAAACATATAAGTACTTAGGAGTAACATTGTCATGTGATCTAACGTGGTGCGCACATATCATTAACGTGTAGCGTCTGCTAACACAACACTCGGCTTTCTAAAACGTCATTTAAGTCACGCGCCTGAACACTTGTAGTTGTTGACTTACAAACCCATTATCAGACCAAAACTTGAGTACGCCGCTGCCATCTCAAGCCCACATCAGGTGTACATTTTATAGGTACACTTGAGGCAGTGCAGAATCGAGCAGCCCGATTTATTCATCCATCCTATTCGTATCATAACAGTGTATCATCGTGAAAGCAGAGTCTTCTCTATTGTTTCTCGAACTTCGTCACTGCACCTCTAGCTCTGTTCCAAGTTTTATTACAGCACCCGTGACCATCCAAGCTTTATCATCCCACCAGCCCGCATATCTCATCGTACCGTCCACGCCCTTAAAGTCGTCCGGCCAAGCACGACCTGCACTGCTACATTCTCCGCCTCCATTCCTCCGCGCGCGGCATCCAATTGGAATGACCTTTCTCACAGCATTGCTGCTATCACCTGCCCGACAATGTTTCTTCAATATGTAACAGACTACTTGTCGCGGAATTAATATGTCGTTACCTTTGTTAAAAAGTTTTCTGCATATACACCCGTTATGTAACACTCCCTACAGAGATGCTTAAGGTAATAAAATGAAATGGAATGAAATATTCGTTCCTGAAGCCAGCCTGTTAGTTCTCTTGGTTGATTGAAGTCAAGTTGCCCTGATACTATTGGGAGAATATGTTCTGCAATACTGAGAGCAAGTGAATGGGCCTATAATTTTTTATTCTTTAATGTCTTTTTTCTTATTGATTAGCATAATGTTGGTATTTTCCAGCTCTGTGGTACACTTGAAGTCCTAAGGCATTGCGTATAAAGCACCGCATACTTTTCAAGCATAGTAGCTGCTCCATCTTTGATTAAATGATTGTTATTCCATCTTGCCGCTTTTCCCCGGGACATGTGTTGCAAGGCCCTTTTAACTAAATCACTAGTTATAGAAGGAGCCCCTGTATACTGTTCATCACTACTTCCGATTCAGGTTGCGTGACTGCTCTGGGCACTGTACAGGTATGTATAAAATTCTTCGTCTGATTTTACTGTCATCAGAATTTAGATTAAGCTAGATTATGCATCATAACTATGGAACCCTCACCAAGATACCTTTACCGGTGCCTTAGAAGAATTAAGTTCAAAATAAAGCGGCTTGTTTCATTGTTTCTAGATACGATTATCACTATAGCGTGAGTGATGTAAAAGCAAGCCTTCGATTTCTCACATTAGCATCAAGTCGCAAAATTTTACGTCTGTGCCTTTTACACAAACTTTTCTACAATTTCCCGGGCCTGCGCGAAACAGTACTTCTTCCACCACACCGGCGAGCGCTCAGGTACTACCCCAGTTGACAAATAGCCCTCGGACAAAGAAACTGCTGGTAATATTATGAAGGTAACATTTACCTGCAGGTAGTAATACCCCTCGTCCGCTTCCTCGTCCATAAAGAAAAGAATTACGTGATCGCCAACGCAGTGTAACTGATTACCGCGCAACACGATACGTAGGTCCCGTTTGTGTGCATGGCCAAATAGTGACACCTCCGCATAGTGACGTCACCCCGCAGCAAGGCTCTACCGTTTGTCTGCCGCACATTTGTATGCTGGACTCACAAAACCAATTTTAAGTGTTCTTGAAACCACAGCGTTCAGAAACAGCGTCAAATCTTCGAAGCGCTGTACGCTCGCTGTGACGTCAGCATACGAAAGAATGTTGTTCAGCGTCTTGCTCCAGTCCACCGCTGAGTCATAATGACGTCCATTCTGTCTTCCGCTTTGTACGACCAGGGCGACGATAACGATTCAGTTGAGTTTTTATCACCACACCCGCTGTGCCAGACATCAAAATGGTGCTTTTTATATAAGCCGAACGAAGAATGTTGCTGGACCAGTTTAGCCTGCGTAAACGAAGGAGTGCTCATCGGACGTTGCAAGAAAACACGATTTTTCTTTCGCCTTCCTTAAGTTTTGTTCTGTTGCATTTTGCCTGTGTAAAAGAGCAAAAGAAGAAACAAGAAACAATTTTCTTTTTCTTTATCCGTTCAAGTAACTATACTGTTGCTTTGCATATTCGTAGAGAAATTGTGTAATAGCGTCTCTTGCAACGCACTACGCATATGACCGCTATTCATGCCATGAACCCAGCCAGAAACCCTGTACTGTCCAAGTAACCCCCTACTAACCCCATCTTTCTTAAATGAAAAATAAAAGAAAAGAAATATTTAGTCACTGTTACCTCCTGTCTGCAAATAGCGTAACTGATGGGGAAAATAATTATTCAAGAAATCCTGATTTAGGAAAGGAAGGACTAGAATTTTGGCAGAAATGGAAGAAAACAAAATTGGGGAGAAAATACGATTAGGAGAAAAATAAGCTTGATGGCGACCAACTTCAACAGGAAATTCGTCCGTCAAAAGCCAGTGTCTCGTCGACTTGGCCACGTTGGCGACAAGCTTCATGCTGCAAATAGTAGGTGCTTTCGTCTCATATAACCCATACTGGTGGCAGTGATACATGGCCTCTTACTCTGGCTAACGTTTAGGAGCCGCTGGTGAAAACAAAAATAATAATCGAGTCCACACTCATAAGTTGATGCGGCAATATTATTCAAAACGCGTCAAAGATGATGGATAGAAGATAGCAGCTGCGAGATGAGAAGATATAATAACACGAGAAAGCGAAAGTAGTGGCAAGCAGTTGGCGCGGTGAGTCCCACACCAGCGAGGGTCGCAACCGGTGTTTGCGAGCTTATAAAAATTTGTATCTGAATCAACGGATTTTGCTGGAACATCCAGGATTGCAGAGAATATTCCAAATCTCAGGCTTTCTTATATTTTCAAGGAAGAGTTGTACGGCAGCTTACTTTCTGAATGGCCTCGCTCTAAAACGACGACTACTTGCCTGCCCATCAAATACGCATTGCTTTTCTCAAGCAGTTTTACGACTTTGTCGCGGAGCATACTTGCCTGACTTGGCGCATCAGTGGTAGCAGCGGCCCCGGCACAAGCACGAGCGGGTCTAGCGCTCTTCTTACTTGTAGCTTTTGTTAAGCACCCATCATTGTGACTCCCTATGAGAAGGGCTGCTAGAGACAAGTACATCTGTTTGGAACTAGGAATGACATTGGTTTGGGCATCTGTGTGGCAGACACACACGACAGCTTATTCACACCATTGTTTCTTTCAAATCGTTGGACGCGGTTAGTAAGTTGTTCCACCAGTTAGTAAACTAATGAGAACGACCACATTTCTTCGCGATATGAATAATTTCGTCGAGGACCCACTGCATTCAGAGGGATATGCTGATGCTGATGATTTGTACTTGTAGTTATCTTAGTCGAGCACTCGTTTTGGCCGATGATCTGACGCCGCCGGAGAGATATTTTCTCTACTAATCGAAAGAGCAACGTTTCCTCGAAGTTCCATCGCACATATTTGCGCATGCCGGCGAATTTAATGCGATGCGCAATGCTGCAGTGCTATCTCTCGAGGCTCTGTGCGTACAGTCGGTTTATTTACCTTGAGCTCCTCATTTTCTTGATAGAGGTCCACAGTCTCCTCGTGCATGAGTCCAACCCCATTGAGCGAAAAAGAAGCGGTGACGCCCCTGGCACGAGCCCTGTTGTCCCACATGTCGCCTTGTCCCTTGATCACACGATAGAACTGCAACGAGAAGGCACACAAGTGGTCGTAAGAGATGTTCACGGTGTCGCACAGGACTTTCAGCCACACCACGCGAAGGCATATATCGCTACTGCGTAACGGTAATCCCAAGTTTGGACATTTGGGAGAAACTTGGATTAACGGCAGGAGAAACGCGTTAGCGTTTTCCTGACGCTAAGAGCACTCACATTCGCCACCGACCGACCACAAGCCTGCTTTAGAGGCAGTGCAGAACTGTCAGCCATACACGTTCAGCCGATGAGGGAGCTTATGTGTGACAAATGCAAATTGCTGCCATGTAAGGATATGTAAGAAAGTAAGAAAGAACGCAGACATTAGCAAGCCGCGATAGTGTTACTCGCGTGAAGGACAATGCTTGCGCTAATGCAGAAGAGTAGAGTTTGCAAACAGTTTAACTAACCAGCTGTTACCACCCTGCGTTCCGCCAGCAAGCAGACTGCATGCCGCAGGATGTTGACTTGGAATAAATCTGATGATAAGGGAAACCATACTAATTATCTGTTGAAGTAAAATGGCAACGTCAGCAAATGTTATGCGTCGCGGTCTCTATTAGTACAGATAAGATTGTGCTACTGTCGTTCCGTTTAATCAAGCACAAAATATAGCCATACAATCACGTCCTCATGTGAGATCTAGTCTTCTGTCACGATAACTAGTGTGTCTTTAGTCTTTATTAAATGTGCTTTGGGGATTTTCTGACCACATGGTGCAATGCCAGCTGCCCCTTTTCTCTTAAGTTTGCCAAGACAGCATCGTGCGCACGCTGCCATGATAAGAAAATTAAAAGTAAATACAAGGTCAAAGAAAGAATTTGGGCAGCGTTGACCGCGTGCAATTCACACGTTTAGATCCACTGTGAACATGGAATAACACAGTCAGGGCTTGTACATGTCAAAGTTCTCACAGCAGTGCATGCGTTTGAACGGAAATAACTTTTTTTTTCTTTTTTTTTTTGACTTGCACTAAAACGCTCCTGAAAAAGAAAATAGTCATCCACCCAACTGTAACACGAAACTACAAGAAAACCCCTGTGGATTTCTCAGAAAGGAAGCTTTGCAGTTGAAGAAAAATTCTTCCTGGTCCGGAGATCGAATTCAGGGCCAACGCAAACCATATAAGCTAACCAGGTGGCTAGCAGATTGCAGCGCACCTGCTATAGTTGCGTAGTGGCTATGGTATTGGGCTGCTAAGCACGAGGTCGAATCCTGGCCACGGCAGCCGCATTTCGATGGGGGCGAAATGCGAAAACACCCGTGTACTTAGGTTTAGGCGCACGTTAAAGGACACCAGGTGGTCCAAATTTCCGGAGTCCTCCACTACGGCGTGCCTCATAATCACCTCATAATCAGGTCGTGGTCTTGGCACGTAACCCCCCCCCCCCCCCCCCCAGGAAAAAACAAAGTCAGATTGCAGCGCGAGGCCGAATTACTCGACAGGTCGAAACATGGGGAAACTGAACAAGGTAAATCTGTTTTGCATGAGAGTTGTTCCCTTTCGTGAACCTTCCTCCACCTCGCAGGCTTTCGTAAAATTGGTCAGCCATGAAGTGCTCCGGTGCGCCCTCCACCATACTTTGTTTTCGGTTTGCTTTTACTTGTCCTTCAGTAAGGTTATTTTTTAGTTTCAATTATTTCAATCGTTCGCGCCTTAGAGCTTCCATCTGCGAGGCATAGCATGTGTTACTTTCGCTCAGGCTTTAAATGTTTTTGCGCCCATATAACCATACCTACCGGGAAGTACGGTAGTTCGAATGTGCATATTGCACAACACAACAGGTACACCAGCACACACGCGCCTTTTGTGCAAGAGCCCTCTCTTGGATATCCTTAAGAGGAACTGAAAATAAAAATTACCTAAAGTAGCGTGCTAGAACTATCAAAATAAAATACTCCGAGTTCCACGTAAAAAGTAATGCCAATAAAGTGTGTAATTTAATTTCGTATATTCAGCCTTTTTTATGCTAGTTTCGTCTTAGCGAACTTTCTTCTCCCAAAGAAACGCATATATTCCCCTAATATGTAGCAAAAGCTGCTGCATATTAGTGTACGCATTGTCTCTATATTCTTTTAACAATTATTGGGTGAAAGGAGGCAGCCATCGCCAGCATACGGCGAGAACGAGACAGCCATGTTTACTTCCTTTTAACTACGAAACTAAGATCCAGCTTGAACGACAGGTTGTCCCAATCCGCTGTCACTCCCTCATTTGGCATTTTCTATGAGGATGATATGGCAACGATGCTACGGCATCCCTCCTCCCTACTAATTCTTGTCGCTGCACATTTGGTGACATTTATTGGGACACGCTATCGACGCGTACGGCTTCATGTCCTTTACGAAAAAACACCCCCATATCTTCAATTAAGGCTTTGCTTGCGATGCAATACCCTCCAAACAGGAGGGAGAAACAAAACTAATATAACCATTAAGAGGAAGCTTTAGCTCGGGCCCAACTCCGACGCGGCCTATTCAAATACATGTAAAAACGCAAAAACGTTTTTCTGAGATAACCCCTGGACGGATTTTAATGAAACTTGTTGCGTTTGAGAGAGAAAGGTAAATTCTAGTGACTGTTGGAAGCGGAATTTTGATTTAGGGCTTGAATTTTGTTAAAGAGATTTAAAAAATTTCAGAAGTTTGAAAAAAATAGATGCACGATGTTTACAAACTAATAGCTCTGCATCAAGAACAGATATCGCGGTTCTGTAAACGGCATCCATTAGATCATTCAAAGCGGACAAATTTCATATGTCATTTTACATCTTACGTGAGTTTGTTACGTTGTTTACGAGGGTTCTGCAAAAGTTGTAATTACATATTAATAAATTTTTTGAGATTCATGTATAAGATGTCAAATTTGTCCGCTTTAGATGTGCTATCAGGTACAATTCACAGAATTGCGATATCACCTATTCTTGCTGAGTTACAGAGTTGTAAACTTGATAGTTTCGTTTTCTGAAAATTTGTGATTTTTGCCAATTTTTCATAAAAAATTGACGACCTAAATCGAAAATTCGAAACCAACAGTCACTAGATTTTAAGTTTTTCTTTTAAATGCAACAAACACCGTCAAATTTGGTGCTGTGGTTGCCGAGAAAAACGAATTCTTCGTTTAAATGTATTTAGATAGGAGCACCCGAGCTAAAGCTTCCTCTTAACTCAAGCCTGAAGTATTGCAGATTTCACTGAAAATACGCTAAATGCTAATGTGAGTAGTCACTGAACAAAGAGAGACGATTCGCTTTCACACAAAATAAATGTTCACTCCTTCCCCTCAAGAAGAAAGCAACCTGATGATTATCGTTCCATGTACTGAAAAAAAAATTTATGTGTGGAAAAAATAATAGGCCTTTAAACGTTAAACAAAAATGATATGGACTACTGTGCCGAGAGAATTTCCTCTGAAAAACATGTCACACATAGTCATTTTGTCTGACATCGCAAGCACTGGCGAAAACCATCATCATCCTCAACTCGGTATTTTCTGTTGTCTGTGAGAGGCACTAAAAAGTGAACTAAGTTCAGCTGTATTCGTAAATTAGGCTTTTATAATAAATAAGCATTACCTTGCATTCTGAAGGAAACAAAGACTCAACTTGTCAAGTTTCGAGAACATTTCCTGTGCCAAAGGGTGACCCAAACACGAGAAAAGGTTTTCACATTATCGACATCGCACACAAATACTGACGCAGAACTTTCTGGATTAAATTGGAAAACGGAGAGCTTGGCCTTCATTTTCGCGAATGCTAATCATAATTTTCTACAGACTGAATGAAATTGAGTTTTAAAAGAATATTTCACGAGTCTAAATTGACTCTATTGTGTCTCTTTAAGAATTTATGGGCACCATTCTAGCATATCGTTTGATTTCAATTTTTATGCAGTGCCGCACCAAAGAGTTTAATTACTCGTTTTTCCCCGCATGTCATCAGCTCGAACAATCTGCCTAAAACGTTTACTGATTACCATTCCGAGGGCATGCTACGCGCATTGCTTTCCGAGTACGACTTTGCCTGTTCACAGATTTTTCTAGTGTTTTCTTTCATTTGCTCTATGCTTGCTTTCTTAGTCAATTCGGATATGTACCATGTTCCCCCCTCCAATAATGCCTCGTTGGCGCTGCAGGAAACATTGAATAAGTAAGTAAATAAATAAATAAATAAATAAATAAATAAATAAATAAATAAATAAATAAATTTTCTTGCCAAGGCCGGTACTGGGTGCGCGCTCCTGCGCTGTCAACAATGAAACTGCATTAGCGGCCCTCATACCACTGCAGGCCAAGCAGAAATCAACATGCTCGACTCACGTGTCGGTGCTTCGAGCACCGCGTGTATATTCTTGAACCTGGCACGTTATAAAAGCAATACAGGCGCCAATACAGATGCATCATCGTACAGCTCAGATGCATTCGTGCCGCGCGCGCGCACACACACACACACACACACACACACACGCACACGCACACGCACGCACGCACGCACGCACGCACACACGCACGCACACACGCACGCACGCACGCACGCACGCACGCACGCACGCACGCACGCACGCACAGCACTTAACTGTTGTACCATCTGCCGACGATCAAAACTGCAGTGAGAACGTATTAATGTATGCCAGACAAGCGTTCTGGTTGGCCCACATTAGGTTGCCTTGCTTCATTTTATTGAAAGTTTCCTGGTTTTAGCCATAAATACGAAGCCAGAACGCGCTTACCTTTGGTCCGAAGATTAGGATGACAGTAACAGTGGTACTCAGCTGCGTTCGGATAAATCCGAACAGGTACTTCACATCGGGGCTCGCGCTCGGCAGAATCACCAAGCTGGAAATGAACAAATGGCAAAAAAAAAAAGAAGTTTCTTAGACATCGCTTGTGCATCCTTGCTTCTGTCGAGCTCACTTGAAAGCATAAAATATAATTAAACATTATTTTTTTAGTGCGACGGGAGTATATGTAGAGAATAACTCATTTCGGTATTTCTGAAATCACGTCGAAATATTGTGAAACAAAAAAAAATCAACATTGATCACGGTTATATTGTGCTGTTGTTACGACTGAAAGCGTTGTTACTGTAGAAAAAGCTACGAGATACATATTACCGATTGGACAACACCACGCTATCTGAGCCGCCATGTCTTGCATGGCGAATCTGCGATGACCAATGCTTGCGCTCCCCTAACGCAGAGCGTTGCGGCGACGTCCTGTGTCAGCCATCGCAGTTTCAAATGTCTGCCGGTACTTGCGCTCAAGACAAATGGTGTTTAATGAACGCGCCGTCGGCTAATGTTAATAGAGTAAACATGCAATGCATGCGACGACGTCTCAACTGCAAAGCTACTTAAGGGTGTTAGACAAGACTCAACTTTTCATGACATGCATATATATCTCACTGGAAACCAGACTCCCGATAAATGGCAAGAACGCAAGCAGCATTTATATGATAGATAAAGTTTATACGCAAACTATACAAAAAAGCAAATTATTCGTTTAAATTGGGAAGTGGCGCACTATTGGCGCCCGGTGACAACAAACAAGTTCCTACCAGCCCCACCACCTCGCCACCCCGCCCATAGCCCGTGGGCAAATAACGTGACATTTTGAAGGAAATAGTTTTTTTTTTTTTTTGCTACACTAGCCGCAATCATGTTTCCTAGAAACATTCGTTTTATGAAGCTTCCCTGGCAGCATAAGCGGTTATTTAAATACAGGCATGGCCGCCCTCCTTATGCAGATACGGCAGTAGTGGGTCAACGATCTTATTGTCTATGAGCCAAAGCCTATAAATGTCTGCCCGATCTGTTTGTAGCTTGGCAGCTCTTAGCATGCTTCCTCGAGTAGCCCTTGTTCCTGGTTAGAGCCACAACAGGTGGTGAATGTCCGCTATAGATGCCGGAACAGAATACTTTACGCAGTTCACTGAGTCTTCAGGTGTTGGGCGCCATGCCCAGGTGTAGGCTTCGGTAAGATGTCCATTAAATGTGCTGCGAAACTATTGCGTGCACTCTAATGGGGCACCAGCAGCACAAGGACAACCCCATATACCTATAATACGGACACTTCTCGCAACACTCTCGTCGCCGTTAGAAACGGTTACTCTCCCAGGAAAGCTACAGTCCATTGTTTACTGTCAGTCATGAAAGCACTACTGAGCAGCCGCAGCGTCATTTAATGATAATGCTGGGTGTAGCATTACATAGCCATCGTTAGTCGTTCATCTGTAAAATAACGATTTATTTTTAGGCAGCCTAAGAGTAAACTGTATTTCCTACGTTCTGTTTTCTCAATACTACAACGTCTCAGATACGTACCGAGCAACCACACACCACGAAGAAATATTGCGCGTTCATTGCGTGTACACGAGCCAGATAACACAGGCTCTTGGTACGTGAGCCACGCATATTCTTTAATTGCGTACAGCCGTGAGATCAGTAACAGGATAAGCGGTGCGATTGCGCAAGCAAGTAAGAATGTAATCGGCCTCGCAGAGTCAACTTCCGCGTTTCCGTTCTCGGCACAATGAATACGCATGCCGGAGGGTGACTCCCCACCACCGCCGCCGCCTCTATTAACAACAACGCCACTTTCGCAGATTTCTCGTAATGAGCCACGAACAGTGTCTGGAAAGTAAGGCACGCAGGAGTTTGCGAAATCACCGAAGGCTTCCCGCCCTCGTTCCGCCCAGGAGGTCTACGGCAGACGACAACCTCCAGCACCCCATGGCGCCCCTTCCCATTCGGCGCCCAGATAAGCGGTACCAGGTGGCTGCGCTGCGGGCGTTGTTGCTGATTTTTATCGGCGCGCGATGTGGGAGCTAGAATGATAGAGTGAATCGGCAAGTAAATTGGCGCCGATTCCGGCAAAGGCCGATGAGAATGTCGGAGTGGTCAATTTGTGGCGCACGCAACGCGCTCCTCACGTGGCGCTCAAGGTGCGACGCCACCACAGGGAGGGGGAATGCTGCACGCACAAAGGCACCCGCCGACGCAGCCAAGAATCCGACGCAGATCAACAAGGGCAGCACGCCGCTCTTATCGGGCGCCGGTCGCCCCTCCCCCCCCCCCTCTCCCCCGAATCATCTAGGGAAAGTAAAGGAGGGGGACGGTAACGTCAAGGCTGCTTACTGAATCAGCATCATGATGAGGTTGACTATGGTAATGTTGTAGATTGCCCAGCTGATGTGCTTCGCCTCGTTGAAAAAGGACTCGGCGTTGCGCACGTTGTAGCAGACCCTGATGCCCCACAAAAGGAAGAGGAACTCCCCTGCGAGAGGACAGGAAACGGAGGCACGCTTATCAGAGCGAGCTCGCTGGACGACGTCACGGTGTCTCCTTGAATGTGCGAAAGACGCTTCGATTGCGACCCTGAAAAAAAAAAAAACTGTGGGGTTTGACGTATAATGATTAATTTACAAATGCCGTCGGTAAGCGATGACCCTAACATGGACAATGAAGTTTGAAGGGAGGAAAAGGTGCTAAGAGCCCGTGTCCGTCAATCATCAGATAAATAAAGTGGCACATAAAAGCACACTTCAACATGTCTTCTTGTTTAGTCGGTTGAGATAAGGCATAACAACACAATCGTTTTTCGTAAGGATTTCGTCCGTACAGTTAGGAAATAATTTGTTTTCACTTCAACAAGAAAAAAACTAATAAAGCATGTATGTATGCAATGTGCTCTAAATTAAGTTTGCACCAATTGCTGCTTACCTCGTCCCCTAAAAATGATCATCACCTGTCTTGCTTGCGTTCATTTTCTTTGAAACTCGGTGCTAGATACTTTCCTATGAAGAATGCTGCGACGCGCTCATACACACATTCCGTTGGTGACCTGAAAATACCTGAGATGCAGCGTTAGACTAAACGCACGGAAAAGTGATTACAATAATTGTTTGGGGACAAGCATAAGCCCCAATGGTGCAAACTTTTCTTGAAGTGTAGAGAGAGAGAGAAATAGAACAGAGGAAAGACAGGTAGGTTAACCAGACGCACGTCCAGTTTGCTACCCTGCACTGGGGGAAGGGCTATAGAAATAAATAGAGAGAGAGGAGATAGCTCTATCTTTTCTTGAAGTGCAAGAGGTCGGTGTTTTTATCCCAGCAAGATAGGCAACCTTAATATGAGTTAGTGTTTATATTTCTGTTGGAGTGCAGACTGAAGGCAGATGTGCCGCTCAACAAGAGCCTCAGTGTGCCACAGGAAGCGCTTGCCGAGACATTGTCGAAGTAGTTGCACGATGCAGGGCTGCGTGTTTTCTGCATTTCAGTGTGTCTTACAGTAAATTCTTCTGAGCGAAAAAAAAAAACACCAACATTATAGCTATGAATCAACTTCGTCTCGGACTCTCGTCGGCGTCGCCAATGAGTTGTAATGGGTTTGGATGACTTCCTGGAACTAAAGTTTTCAAACATTGTTTATCCTGAGTTGTATACAGCTGACCACCTATTCCAAGGGTGTAAGAAAATGTTTACGGCCCTATCGATCAGGCAGCCTAGCATGCGGAAAAAACTACCCTGGGAAAGAAAATAGGCACGCTGGACAAGAAAGCGACAAGACTCACCAATGGCCATGGTGTGATCCCACCAGTTGTATTCGCACTGCTTAAACTTGAGCCCATGCCAGTCTTTAAGATAGATGCCATCGGGTGGAGAAGAAATGGTCCAAGTCCCCAGGTAGATCGCCATCTCCAGCAGTATTGGAAACAGCCACTGCAACAGCTGCTTATCTGTCAGCTTCAGCTTGTGCGCTGACTTGACGCGGTACGTCAGCGACACCCTGCAACGCAAAATAGGCCCAGTGTAAACTACACAGAACATGTAGAGAGAAAAGCCAGTAAGAGTGCCGGTAATGACAGGTGACAATGACAGGTTCACTTAAGATACATACGCGCACCTGCTGTGCTGAAGGGCAGTGTCCGACAACAGGGTAAACTCGTATTCTCATACAGGCCTCGACTCAAGGCTGTTCCTCGACTCCACCGAGCGGCAGCACAGCTCAAATCATAAAGAAAATGCGCTTCAATAACACTCCTCGGTGATTTTTATCACTCGGAGTTGCTCGAGAAAGCCACCTCCACTCCTGCGCATTTGAGCTGAAACCGAGAAGAACTTGTCGCAAAATTTTCTTTCAGACATTGTCGAGAAGCGTCATTGAAGTGCAGTGATCGCTTCAGTCGAAGGGCGGTGCTGCCAGCCACCCTCTTAACTCGAGGTTGAGCATCGCGTGAAGGGACGATCTAGAGCGCGGGGTTTATTAGCGTCGCTAATATCGTGACAGCTGAAACAAAAAAAAAGGAAACGGGAACAAGCACGTGCGAAAGTAAGGGAACGTATCGAGGACCGCGTAAAGGTAAAGTGAGGCAAACGAACGGCCGTGCAAACTATTTATATTTCGAAAACAGAAAAAAAACGTGCAAGATTTGTGTGCTCGGGAGCCACGGCTCCCGAGCACACGAGAAGCGTTTTTGCAGCGCGGTTTATATTTCATTCGAGGAGCGGCGATGTGCTGCACTCGGCGCAGTCGAGAAAAAGCGTCGACACTACTTTTTTGCTGGACTAGTCAGTCCATACTTATTACGGTGTGGTAGCACGCGAAACAAGGTAAATTTTACTTTGTTTCACCGCCCTAACAAGCCGTGAGCTTCAGGTCGAGGCCTGCTTGAGAATACGAGGGTCCGAGACCGACACCCAGACCCAATCTGAAGCACGTATACTGATTTGGCTAGGCAGCGCGGTTCCCTGAACATGCCAGGCCGCTCGCGACGAGTGCACGTCCCCGAGTGGCCGACTGCCATGTTGGTTGCATGCTCCCGAAAGCATTTGCAGAGGTGAGCAGAACGTTGTACAGTCGTACACGTGCACCGCATTCCCTTACGAGCGCGAGCAAAGACGTAACTGACAAGAGATGAGTGAGAACAAAAAAAAAAAAAGAAAAAGGAAGGAACGTGCAGGAAGCCCGTCGTGACGCACGTGCGGTTATATACCCTACTCCCAAGCTTCTGGAGAGCAGAATTTGGTTCACCTATGCGTGAAAGTGTTAAGTGCATTTTGAAATAAATTTGAAATATTTAGATATTTTAAATAATTATTAAATTTATCATGTATGTTAAAGGTTTGGAACAATTTAAATCCAAAGCGTCCTCAACCACTAGCACTGTGTGACGAGCAAAATAATCATATTGCTGTTCATGAAATCACCGAAATGCTTAAATACGCATTCTCTTCCGCGTTCACTAACGAACCCCATGGTAAACCCCATGAATTCCCATGTTTAAGTCGCCATACCATACCCGCAATCACCTTCAGTTTTAACGGCATCAGGAAATGTATTGATTCTTTAAGTTTTCATCTGGCACCGTTGGTATCAATCCCAAAGTCTTAACAAATACCAAATACGTTACAAGCGAGACCTTATGTCATACTTTTCAGCAATTTGCATGCTCAGGAGTGATGCCGGATGACTGTACCGTGGGTAAGATTATGCTAGTCCCGAAGAAACGTTCTTTGTCATTATGCAGTAGTTACCACGCAAGTTCTCTAACCAGCGTCTGTTCGAAATTATTAGAACATGTACTTTACTCCCACATTGCTACATTTCTAACATCTGTCAATTTCTTTCACCCTAACCAGCATGGCTTCCATAAAAAGCTATTTCCAGTATTGCTAAATGAGAGAAACTCTAACTTTAATTAAAACATCCCAGTTGATGCCCTCTTTTTAGATTTTGAAAAGGCGTTTGACAAAGTTCCGCATCACCGGCTTCTTCTAACAATTTTCGCTTTCAGCTTAATCCTCTTGTTTTAGACTGGATACGTATTTCTTGACCAATAGACACCAGTTTGTGAATGATAACAACCACTTCTCATCTAGAAGCCCTGTTCTTTCCCGAGTGCCCCAAGGCACACTACTGGGGCCCCTTCTCTGCCTTATATATATTACTGATTTACCCAATAAACTCTCTTCCAACATTCGTTATTTTTTTTGCCAGCCGATTGCGTCATATATCGCCCAGTCTTTACTAGTACTGATAAGCGCTCATTGCAAAATGATTGCGACAATGTTAAGACTTGGTGCAAGTTGTGGCTAATGTCACTGAACCACAAAGTCTTTCATAGGAATCGTCGTGATAGCTTAGTGATTTTGGTGTTGCGCTACTAACCACGAGGTCGCGGGATAAGATCCCGGCCACGGCAGCCGCATTTCAATGGGGGTAAAAACACCCGTGTTATTAGATTTAGGTGCACGTTAAGAAACCCCAGGTGGTCAAAATTAATCCGGACCCCCCCCCCCCTCCCCTACCCTGTGTCTCATAATCAGACCGTGGTTTTGGCACGTAAAACCCCATGGTTCATTTTCTTAAACTTTAATAGTACGTTTTCATCGGCGGAAGCACCACCATACTCCGAAGTACATTCCCTGCAACTCAGAAATATCATCTGTGGAATCATGCAAATACCTTGGCATTGCACTTTCAATTAACTTTTGCGTTGTCTTCTCCTGTTACGAACACTACTAACGAAGCCAATCGCACGCTTGGTTACTCGCTTGGTTACTTCCGCCACCAATTGCGCTTTGCTCCCCTAAGTATAAATTACTACCTTTTCTAGCTTTTGTCAGAACTAAGCTAGAATACGCATGCCCGGTTTGAGACCCGCACCAAACTGTCCTTTCTGACACAATGGAAGCCGTCGAAAATCGTGTAGCTCGTTTTATTTATTCGGATTATTCATACCACACTAGTGTCTCTCAGGTAAAATAAAAAAGCATGAATTTCTATCTAGATGGCGTAATATTTTTAGTCTGTCTTTATTACAAATATTATCATTCTTCTCCGAATACTTCAGCCATCCTTCTAGCGCACCGCCACGAAAAATCAGCGCACCCTCCGCCTGCCCAGACTGCCGAACAACTTCATTCCTTTCTTTCTTTCTTCTATTTTTTTTTAATGGCTGCCCGGGACTGGAATTAACTTGCCACCGACGCCGTGTCCCACTCCGATCCACATCATTTCAACGCTGCCATAGAGACCCCACTTCACTGAAGTAATTACACATCCCTCAAGTAATACCCCACACCGGGGCCTTTGAGATATTAATAAATAAATAAATTAATTAACAAATTAATTAATTAATTAATCTTAAGCACAAAATTAAGCACACACAATTCAACAGAGCTGCTAAGCACCAGGTCGTGGGATCAAATCCCGGCCGCGGCGTCCGTATTTCGATGGGGGCGAAATGCAAAAAAAAGAAAAAGAAAGAAATAGAGAGAGAGAGAGAGAGAGAGAAACACCCGTGTCCCGTGCACCGGGGCCACATTAAAGATCCCCTGGTGGTCAAAATTAAAGCGGAGCCCCCCCCCCCCCCCCCCCCCTACAGCGTGCTTCATAAACGAATCGCGGTTTTGGCTCGTAAAACCCCAGAATTCAATTCAATTCAATTCAATTCAATTCAGCACAGCTGTCTGGATAAACAACGTATATAAATCACGGCATCTCCAAATAAGAAACTACAGTGACATTTTTTGTCAGCGCGCATGGCAGACAACAGGGATTTCACGACGAACACTAAGGCGGAGCCTGAGTATGCTTGCCTCCAGGTCTTCAGCAGGAGCGTGCTGTAGGTGATGCAGAAGCCCATGTGGCGAGTCCACTTGGTAGCCACACAACAGTAGACGTCGAGCACGGGAAATATAGCTGCCATCTGCAACATTCAGTCATCACACCAACATCATAAAGACGTAATTCATCTCAAACAACTGTGCGAGTCAGGTTGTCCAGCCAGCGTTCTTAATTTCACACCGCTAGAGCTTGAGCTGCCCAGTGCTTCGCAGGTTCTTTTCAGTGTTACACCTACGCTGCCCATCGAATGATGCTAAGGATTCAGTCACTTAAATAAGTCGTATCGAACTGACAAGGTCCCATTATGTGTCTCTCACTGGTAGACACGTTTTCATTTATCCTCTTTTCCCGCATCAAGAAATCCGACTCGTCACAGCGCCACCAAATTATAAATCACTTTTATATGAAGAAAACCGTTTCCGTGGAGTAAGTTCTCTGAAATATGAATGTTATGATACGTGTAATAGTGAACGAAAAGCTAAATTGTAGTAAAAATGAGGGCGCGAGAAGTTTCCCAATTTAGTCACCAGCTGTGAGAATATACAAGAGTAAGATTAAAATTCGAAGTGCTGTCTTACAGTGAAATCTGCTGTTTGCGACCACATGCACAGTAGATTTTGCTCTAAGTGGGAGCCAGCCAGGAAAAGATACACGCAAGGAAGTTTCGCAACATAGAATGGCAATGTTCATTACATACAGAGGCGCACAACCCCACGGCCGCTAACGTGCAGCCTTTGTCAAAAGTATACAGGTTACTCCGCGCCTTCACCACATATGTTGTTCAGCTGTGTCGTGTGGTCTCCGTGGCTCCTGACACCCCTGACCTCAGGACGATGAGTACGAGGGTTGTTTTCATTCCACAGGGTATTGGAACTTGGGGCATACATAAGGAACTCCCTTAAAGAGCCTGTGGTAAGCCTGGTGGTCGCAGGTAAAGCAACTCGTGTAGTTTTGAAAAAGACTGTACATATGGCACCGAAAAATTTTGCGCCCTCACACTCAGTACGTGCTCTCGAAAGGATGAAACTTACTAGCCACCTTGTGTTTGCCTTTTGTGAGGTCAACATCAGAGAAGTAGCGCTGGTGCATTTTATAAAGCTGCCTAAAAAAGTCTAAGGTTTCCGCAACCATAAGCGACTGCATTCAGCGTATTTATTTGCGCAAATGTTCCGGCGGCAACCATAAAGCGCGATCGTTTTGTTTTGTTTTCTTCTCTTATAAGGAGCCGCGTGGCGTAAGGACAAGCATTCAGAATTTGTTTCACTCGAAGACACAGTAAGAAGGTGTTGCTGCCAATACTGCTACTAACGGCAAGTGCCTGTTCTAATGTCACAATTAACTGTCGGGAACAGCAGCTGTCTGGCTGCACGTTCTAATGTCAGCTTCGTTGAGGAGCTTTCTTGCTTAATTCAAGTAATATTTTGGCATTCTTACGCAAGCTGCGCTTTCTTACAGATGACAGAAAGCGCTGAAAAGTTCGTTAAGCATTTCCATGACATGCTCACAAAATAAGCCATTGTTGCCTTTTACAGAACTTATCGAAACTCCTTCACCAAGAGCTTATACTCTTACATTCCTGTTGCCCACAAGAAAGTGCTGCAAATCAAGGGACAAGGCGCGACCGAGTGGCGCCAAGTGAGAGGGGCAAGCCGGGAGCAGCAGATCCAGCCGTTCCAGATTGAAAAATT
The DNA here is from genome assembly GCF_023375885.2 of Dermacentor andersoni. Lineage (NCBI taxonomy): Eukaryota > Metazoa > Arthropoda > Arachnida > Ixodida > Ixodidae > Dermacentor > Dermacentor andersoni. The sequence continues at coordinate 118,257,194 of NC_092814.1, read as the reverse complement.
TTGAGTGTGAGCTATTTTCGCGACATGTCAAACAAGTATTGTTTAATAAGACGCTACGACCCAATCTCGCACGCATTTATTTATTTATTTATTTATTTATTTATTTATTTATTTAGTTAGTTATTTAGTTAGTTAGTTATTTAGTTAGTTATTTAGTTAGTTATTTAGTTAGTTAGTTAGTTATTTAGTTAGTTATTTAGTTATTTAGTTAGTTATTTAGTTATTTATTTAGTTATTTAGTTAGTTATTTAGTTAGTTAGTTAGTTAGTTAGTTGGTTAGTTAGTTGGTTGGTTAGTTGGTTGGTTAGTTGGTTGGTTGGTTAGTTGGTTGGTTAGTTGGTTGGTTAGTTGGTTAGTTGGTTAGTTAGTTAGTTAGTTAGTTAGTTAGTTAGTTAGTTAGTTAGTTAGTTAGTTAGTTAGTTAGTTAGTTAGTTAGTTAGTTAGTTAGTTATTGTTTGGTTGTATAGATTTGTGTTCCTCCGTTTCTTCATGGATATGCGTCAGCTGTAGTTTCAGTAATAACGAGCGGCAATCTGTATTCCCATGGCGCAATCTTTATTAACGCCCCACATTTTGCGTCCTACCAAACACTCCGGCGAAGTACTACCTTTCACCGGCGAAGCTCCAGTGTCGGCCCCAGTTCTGGCACATCTTTGTCTACAGCGGCTCATATTTTACTAAATGTTTGGAGGCCATCTTTGAAGATACAAGGTTGAGCAACTATTAGTGTACGGTTTACTCTTCTTGTATCAACACTTTGCCATCAAACACACGATCTCCAACGTGCAAAAGAAATTGCTGAGAAATGGAGCTGTATTCCCATGTATGGCTAAGCGCCCCTAACGTACCTGCATCTCAAGCCGAATGTAAATTAAGTATTTCCCCGGCATACGTGGCCCATAAATTTTCCAGATGTACAATGTATCCGTCGTGTAGCAAAGGCACGCCACAGCTTTCGTCCCTTCACGAACACCTTGCGCAACGTTTAAGGGCGCACTTTCACTAGCCTCCGTATGAGCGGAGATCCTAATCGGGTGGCGGGCACGCAGACGCCGGCCTCCAAATCAAGGCGAATTGCAAATGACAGGGGGAGAGAGAAATGCAAGTTTGGAATTATGAGTGTAAACGAAAACAATGGCGGTACTGGTTTAGGGTACTACAGAGTAGTGGAGGTAACAGCAGGACACATTCTACTAATCCCTCTGAAATTCGAAAATGGCGGGGAGATAGGAAAGACGGGGAGGAATGGTTCGGTTAGGAGAACAAATAAAAACACATGTGTCTGGAAAGAAAAAGTTGCAGTTAAGGACTATTGGGTATGTTTACGTGATTAGTATAACGAATGCATTCAAGCGCTTCCTTTGAAATATTTATACCGATCGGTTGGAGCGGAGCGTATTAAACTCGTCAGTGATATATGACTTCATATTTTTTGTATCTAGAAGACCGGAAGTTTGACTGTGGAATATGAAGTTTAATTTAATCGAAATTGCCGCCTGACAGACGTAAGTGTCGCACCACTGCTTTAAGAAGTTGCTTTGTCATGTTCGCGCGGTGCCCGTTTAGTCTAACGCATTACGCGTAATGCGAATGTTGTGGGTTCGGTCCCCGCCGGCAACAAGTTACCTTTTCGCCCACCTTTCATTACTCTCTTCCTCAATTTTGTACGTATTAATTTCAACCAGTGCTAATTACCGGTAATTTATGCTTTTCATGGCTTCATTGCCTGGTGACTTTATGTGGCCGTGATTGACAAAAAATCAAGCCGCTCTGTTTCCCTTCTTCAAGGTATTTCTTTGCAGTTCTTGGTATAGAACATCCATCTTTTCATACGTAAGTGTTGGTGTCATCTTCGTTAGCGACGCACCGCGCATGCGCAGTGGCTTTCGCCTTACGCTCGTATTTGCACTCAAGGTTACGCCCAAGTACTTGTATTCGGACATTCAAGTTAGTGGGGTACCCGACAGGGAGTAGTTGAACTGTAAAGGGGCGTGTTTGTGCGATATTGTCATGCATACACTTTTTTCCAAGTTCAGTGACATTTGCCATTTCCTACACCATTCATGTATTTGATCTAAGTAAGAATTAAGTTTAAGTTGGTCAGTTACGGAGGTCACTTCAGTGAAAATAACGCAACCATCTGCAAATAATTTGGCTTGAATTGATGGGTCTGCTATCAGGTCATTGATATATATTAGGAAGAGCAGGGGTCCCAGCACAGAGTCCTGCGGCACTCCGGGGTCAGCCTCACGTATTGTAGACTGGCTTTTTTTAACATTAACGAACTGTCGGTGATTTATTAGGAAAGCTTCGATCCATTGGACAACTTTGCAGTTACCTAAGACGACTCTTCAATAATAGTTTCGTGTGACTAACCGTACCCAATGCCTATTTAAAATCTAGGTAAATTATATCTACTTGGCCTCTTCAATCTAGTACTTCAGAGATGAAATGTGCTGTTTCCACAAGTAGTGTCACTGTCGAGAGGCCACTACGAAAACCATGCTGAGACTCATTGAAGAAATTTTTGCTCGTCAGAAATTCGCTGATGTGTTTGGAGACAACGTGTTCAAGAATATTACATGGTGTTGACGTTAGTTCAATAGGCCTGCAGTTGGAAACACATTTAGCATCTCGTCCTTTCGGTATTGGGATTATTTTACTTAATTGCCAGTCGTCAGGTAGAGCCCCCGACGACAGTGATTTTTGAAAGATAACTAAGAGGTATTTGGCCATCCACTCTGTATACCTCATTAAAAATGCTTTAGGAATTTCATCAGGTCCAGACTATTTACATTGTTTTAGATTGAGCAATAGGTTAAATATACCTCCCTCAGAAAGCCGGAATTCGCCTAGAGGAAGGAAGCAACGAGAAATGCAAAAGTCATCTACTTCGCCATTGTCTGTAGTAAATACGCTGGAGAAGAAATTGTTAAGCTCATTTGCAATATCCTCTTCATTAGTAATAAAGCCTTGAGTCGTACTCAACTCAGAGGTTGCCTTTTTATCTTTTGAAAAGTGCCTCCAGAACTTCTGGGGTGAGTTTTTAAGGAACTTTGGCATTGTAACACTAAAATACTTCTTTTTGGACTGTCTTATTTTATCCTTCAACTCTTTTTGAGCGCAATAATATCTTCTCACAGATCTAAATCCCGCACACGTTTGTACCTTGTTTTGGATCGTTGTATCTTCCTTTTCAAATGGATAATTTCGCGTGATATCCAGGGGTTATGCACACGTTTCTTTTTTACCCTCAAGGGCACAAACTGGGTTATGTATTTGTGTACAAGGGCTTTAAACATTAGCCAAACATTGTTTATATCCGTATTTTGTTGAAGACAAAGCGCCTTAAACCGTTCAAAAGAAATGTCCAATTCGTCAAGTATAGCCGTATCATCGGCCATATTGTAGTCCCTGTAAGTCGAAACACGCCTGGATACATTTCCATTTTGCTGCGACGTCAGTGTTATGCCAACGATGGAATGATAAGAATTTCCAGGAAAATTCTCCACTTTGTGTGGCTGGAGGAACAAGTTTTCACTCAGAAATATAAGGTCAAGGACAGATTTGCTGGCTTGCTGGACACGAGTGTATTCATTGACAACTTGGTGAAGACTGCGAAAAACACATTTCAGTTAGTGCGATGACAGACTCGCATTCCCTATTTCCCTATTCCTTATTAGTACCCTATTATTCCCTATTATAACCCTGTTAATTCCCTATTATAGTACTTTAAAATGTTGTCAAGCACACACCGAAGGCGGTAAAGCCTCACCATTTGATCAGAACCGCAGCGCAGCTGAGACTTTAAACTTTAGTTTTCAGCTCGCTTCGGCGCTTCCGAAGCAGCCGACACAGCTGCTGTGTCCACGTGATCCCTCATACCACGTCACGCCGACGGTGGCGCCAGCTTTTCCAGTGGTGGAGCTCGCCCCCAATACTGTTTTTGTACACGCAGGCAATGCATGAAATCATTCAGTCTCTCGATAACTGCTGCGCTTGTCCCAGGTGGACGATACACTGCACCGATAACAACTTCGTTTACCCACAAAAAATTTTTACACCACGCTGTTTCTATATCTAAAGGATACTCAAATATTGTATACTGCAGTCTGCTATCAATGAAAATCTCCACACCCCCACCTCGGCTGCTACGGTCGTTCCTTATCCCTTTGTACCCCGGCGGACAGATTTCGTGATCATAAACTTTCACTAAACATTCATTCATAAACATTCACTGGAAATTGCACAAAGGGCTTGTGGGCCTGGCAGTACTATATGCACAAAGCAACTCACTGCATAGGGTAGTGCTGCCTCGCCACAGTGTCAATGCTGTAAGAGTCAGTCGAGTAATTCTCGACTTACACACGTGGAGAAGAATCTACAATAGCGCTCGAGAGCTTCCAACAAAGAAAGTTTTCTCGTAGCCTCTAAAAGGTCTGCAGCCTGAAAGTGGTAGGCGCACTGCAGTGTTTGTAAGGGGTTCAGTTTGTACTCCTCTACTGCAGGCCACCACAGCTGCATAACTCGGCCACGAATGAAATCAGAGACCGTATTCACAAAGGTTTTCGTTCGTAAGTGATCTTTGCCATTGGCCAGCCGGTTTCGTAAATAATGTGTCCCAGATAACGATTGGTTCATACCTGCTCTTAAGAGCATGCAGTTCTAGCGTAAGAAAGTTTTTCTGTGAATGCGGGCCTAGAAATGTTTATTTATTTACTTGGTGCGACCAGCCCTGGTCTGTAGGGTTCTGCTCCCAGGTGTACCAGCTTATTTGCCTCCCAGAAAGCAGCGTGTCAATTTATTTGTCGACAGATAACAATGTGCCGCGCCAATTTTGAAACTAACTGTTGAAGAAGTGGCTGTCACTAACCAAGTCAAGGCTAAACGAAACAGATGTTTCGAAGCCCATATAGGTTCCTTGGTCAATATGACCAAGCAACCCCTACGAACTCCAAAACATATCTGTTATTTCTTTTTCGCATTGACTTGGTCAGTGACTGCAATTTCTTCATCGTCATGTTACCTCGCCAGACGCATTTTCGTCGAACCCTTGAGTGAAACGAAATGTTGCAGTACAGATCCTCGACTGAAATAAGGATGACGTGCAAACCAATCAACGTGTACTTTAATAATGAAGCAAGCAGACTGACGCACACCTAAAGAGAAATAAATAAATAGCTAAGGTCACACCAGATGCCGACCAGCGTAAAGCCTGTCGTCGGTTTCCGAGCTTTCTCCTTTATGTCCGCGGTAAAAAAGTGCATATCGACAAACTTAAGCAGAAATACGATTCAGTAGCAAACACGGGAAAAATCAAGGCTGACAATGGTGGTTACACTCGCAATAATCGACCTTATTGCAAGCGCAACGTCTCGCCCAAACTGTAACATAACTACATTGTATAAGCCGCAAAGTCAACCAGCACGTAAGGTTCTACAGCTTCTTCGACATTAAATGGAACGGCTAATCAGAAATCAAGTACTCTCTTTTTATATTTTACCTATATTTTCTTTGAGAAAAGAGGTCATTATCAAAGAGGTCAGTTCAAAAAACCAAACGAGCTGGTCTTCATGTGGAATATAAGCGGTTGTCGGGGTTAGCATAGCAAATGGGTTTTCTCTCAACTGTTACCTCAACCATTGTTCCACTCAGCAATCGTTTCAGAGATGCGCAGTAGTGGAAACATGCCAGGCCACGGCGACCGCGTACTGGGGTCCCAGTAAAACCTGCGTTTCACAAAAGCTTCCGAGTTTCCGAGACAGTGCTCCTGACTCTCAGTAGTTTTGGAATGCCATGCGTGCTGCAGGGCCGGCGCCACAGATCTTTCCAGCAGTAGGCTGGCTTGGAAACTTATGGCAACGATGGTAAATAACTGCAGGAAGCAAAAGATACCGGAGCGTAAGAAAGCCGTCTCTTTGTTGTGCCTCGCCACTCCCTGAGGAAAGGTCACACGATGCTCTATCGAAAGCAAAAAAAAAAAGTTATAATGAAAAGTACGAATATCTAAAGAAGAACAATTGAACTGCTCTCCGCGTTGCTGTATACAGCCTGCCACGAGCGTTTGCTTTTTTCAGTTGCTTTAATCAGCACGGCCATCATGGTGCCCTAGTTTTCTGCCTCCCGTCAATATCCACGGCTGATCGCTGCCGCCGGCGTCGGTTGCAGTGCAAGGTTGTTTCCTTGCACCGGTGCAGTAAGATAACCGGTAGGCGTTGGAATGACGCAACAAATAAACTAGTAAAGAAGAGAAGCTCTCCTTCCCGGAAAAAGCTAAACGCCCTCGACCGCACTGATTATGCAGATGCAATCGTTGTATTACAACACATATGGCAGAAGACACCGATTCAGATGCCAACCGCGTACGTGCACTGCTTCTGGGCAGCTTTGTAGAATGCTCGTAAAAGCCAGTGCTCTGCCCGACCGCTTCCACCTGAGGCACTTCCCCACAGGTCAGCCATATCCTAACGATTACTCGCTGCGCCCGGAACCGACTTGTCTTCAATAGCAAAATTAACCAGGGCTGAATTCACAACGCTTTTCCGTTTTTAAGAAAATAGGTCTATGGCTCTTTGTCTTATCTAATGATATGTTCGGTATCCCGATTGGCTGGCACCCATCCTTAGAATCGGTTCAAGCACTGTGATCAGATTTGTGCATACAGAACTGATCTGCAGCCAGGCAAGTGAATGGCTTTTTGTATGTGAGCGAGATCCTTTTAGAAGTTTTGTCGAATGGTCTTACTTTTTTATTGATGTTCTTGTTGTTTTCATTTCGCTTTCTTTGTTACTGATGATCATAACCCGACAAACAAGCCGATGCATTGTACGTGATCGCGTCAACTCCAGAACTCTGGCAGCTATTCCGTCCAACATGGCGCTGTTGCACCATCTTGAACAGAACAACTGTCCGCGTGCACCAGTGAAACATGTTCACCTAACTTCGGTAGCAGATCTGGATCCACTAGAGTCGCAGTCTCGTGTGCCTGATGCGCTGCATACGTTGCACTCGGAGGCCCATTTCTCAGCTCATTACAGGTGTTGTAGCAAAAGCTGGTGAGGACACTCAGTCTCCTCAGTCACCGAAGCACTGCAGGTATTTCCAGCATGTCTGTATAGTTCTCAGCCTTTCGCGTGCCTTGTATGCTCCATGGCAAAAGGACGAAGTTCAATAATATTATTGGAGTTGCCTTTCAATAATATGTATTTGTCTCTGTCTGCAGCGACAGTTTTGACAGCGTAACGTGAAGAAATGCCCATTGCTCTCCGGTATAATGAATCTGCGTGTCAAAAGGTGTTTCAGGATCACCAGGGTCAGTTTTAACCGTGGCGGGCATTCCGCCCGGTGTTACTGTGCAGTGGTTTCTTGTGCGTGGTTCCGCTTCTGCAAGAAAACTGCATGGTGTTAAATGTTTCTCTTAATGTGCTGTGCGAACGTGCTATATAGTGAGCTTGGTGGTGTAGGCGTGTGCTTCGCCTAAATACAACCATAATTTGGACAACCAGGGATACTTTAACCTGCACTTAAATCAATTACACGCGTGTTTTCGCATTTTGCCCCCATCGAAATGCGGCTGCCGTGGCTGGGATTCGATCTCGCGACCTCGTGCTTAGCATCCCAGCACCATAACCACGGCGGGTTTGCCTAAGCATGTTAATCAATCTCCGAGTATGCGCTTGCGTGTCGGGACACATTACTAGTGCATGGTGTGGTCCACACGCTTGATCCAACAGGTCAAGAAACAAGCATAACGATGTCAGCATTAGAGGGCAGATTTTTTTCACGTGCCTACGTAGTCGAATGAACGAACAATAAGCAACTGCGATTCCGGCTGTGCAGGTACTGTGCGCTTACAGTGAACTCCGTCGGGCTTCAGCAAAAGCCCGTATGCATGCCTGAATCATCTTCATCCTAAAGGCGTGAGGGTAGCATTTACAGTGGAGGAAAGAAAGATAAGTTTTAGCTCCTCGTTTAGTCAGCCCAACTCAAACACATGCACTCTAGCAAGTACTCCGTCGCGAGTCCGCAACACTTACGGTGTCAGCGGGAAGTAGTCCTCGCTTCGCCACCGCGCCGAATAAACGGACGCGGTGCGTTCGCATGTTGTTGTGGTCGTTTCGTAATCACGTTTACTGCGCGAAGCTTCCCTCCGGAACATGGCGTTTAGGAAACGCGAAATATATAGTTCACTGGGCGTGAAGCGTCAGCGGAGCGCGACGCTGAGCTGCAGTCTGTTCAAAACATTGCAATCCCAACAATTCAAGCGAATTTGATTACACCCCTAACCCCAGAAAGTGAAATTTCTTCATGATGACAAAGTCATCATCGTTTCAGAATGCGAACATGTTATACAGTCATATTAGCTAGCACACCATTTTACCAGAGAATTTCTTTATTCGTCTAGAATTCAGCGAACACATGGCAATAAGCGAGATGCTCAGCTTGATCGTTGCAGTTTCATGGCTGCGCATCGTCGCGATCACCGGCAATATCGCTAACATACGACTGTGCTTTTATACCGGCCTGTGGAATGCCGTAGAGATAAGCTGTTCATCTTCCGCTGTAAAGGCTACCTTCGTGCATCTAGGGAAAAGTTGATGCAAACATCCGGCCTGTTGCTTAAGTACGAAAGAGTTCGATACAGAGCACGCGCACAGCCAGTAATCGCAGATACTTGTTCTCGCGTTCGGCTACGTAGGTAAGTTTTAGAAACCCGCCCTGGGATGCCGACATCGTTGTGCTTGTTTCTTGACCTGTTAGAACAAGCGCGTGAACCACGCCATGCACTGTTAATGCTTCCTGTCACGCAAGTGCATACTGGGAGATCGACTGACATGTTTAGGCGAAGCTCACAACTACACCACCAAGCTCACTATTGGCCTACAGCTCCACCACTGGAAATGCTGGCGCCACCGTCGGCGTGACGTGTTATTAGGGATCACGTGGACATAGCGGCCGCGTCGGCTGCTTCGGGAGCGCCGAAGCGAGCTGAAAACGAGAGTTTAAATTCCCTCGTACGCTGCGGTCCTCATTTAGTGGCGAGATTTTCCCGCTTCGAGTGTCTCCTTTACAACGTTTGAAAGCACTAGAATAGGTAGTGGCTGCCTTTGAAGGCGCGCAACATGGTAGGCTACTGCTCGGTGCCGCAGTGCCGGACGTACGCAACGGAGCCCGGTGTCAGCCTTATTCACACGTAGCCGCAGGACAAGAAGCTGCGTGAAGCTTGACTCGCGAAACATAAAACCGGCAAACAGTCATCGGCTACAACTCGGGTATGCAGCAAGCACAGACGCGAAAAAGATTTCTGCTACGGCGCCGGGTCTGCGATGTTCAGAAAACGCGCACTGAGACGCTCGCCCGAGTCCGCTGCCCGACTAATGTCATGACGGTTTGGTCTATGAACTTGTCGATGCTATAGATACTGGCAAGTTCACTGGAATGGAAAGGGAGCGGTAAGACGCACATTAAAAAAAGGCACGGCATATGGTCATGTTTGTACGTGTTATGAATTAATGCACTGAATTACAAAAAAGAAGCAGCGGGAATCGCACGCTGAGAACACCTATAAACATACAGTGCGACGCAACTCGAGAAATAATATGGAAACGTCCAAGAATTTAGAAGAAAAAAAAAAGATTGAATCGACGCGACGGCACATCAGTCTCCGTAGGCGTCGAAGTCTCTACAATGAACTTATTTTTGAACAGCTCTGATAGCGCCCACGCAACAATGGTTGCTTGTATACTGTCAAATGCTCATATTCTGCGGCCTAAAGCTCATGGCACGGTGCGAAAACGCGCACGCGGCGAAAGCGAAACTGCGCGGACAAGCATGCAGACGTGCAGTCGGTCGCTGCGAATCTGTGCGATCGCTGCATTGAGGCTTCATTCTATTACGCTCCATTTGGTCATACAAACACTATAAGAACATATTTCACATAGTTTACTCCCAGCGTTTACCTACCTTTCACGCAAAAAGCCGGTTCGGGAGACTCCATCGCGGCGACCGCGCGCAGTGGCGTTCACTGTACGTATTCGGTAAAGAGATAGCGTCTGTAAACGATTCTGTGCTTTCAGTTTGCCCAAGATTATTACTTAGACAGTAAAAAACTTCTCTCGTTTTGAAAGTACTTACAGAAATGTCCGGGAGAGCTCGCGCGTGGTGTTTTCAGTGAGCGCTGACAGCAAAACCTATGAGGAGCGCGCCGCGTGATGCCTCATACTACGCCAGCGAGGCGCTTCCGATAGATGACGACTCCGTAACTCCTCGCCGCCAATACAAAGAACATTCAGCGAAACATATCACACCAGGTTTCTTGCAGAAGAGAAACCACACGCGGTAAAACATGATACCTCTGCCTCTGCACAGCGACACCGGGCAGAACACTTTGTCGTCTGCTGCGGAGCAACCAGAAATATGGCGCCCGGCGCCGAGGCACCACAGCGCCGCGTCGCTGCCGAACTTAAGTGCATACACCCCATAGGCTACCTGGCTAGGCGGAAATTAGCAGCAAAAGAAAATAATAATAATTTCGACAATTACGTAAAATATGATAATTATTAACTTTAGACATGATGTGATCGTCATATCGAAGCCAAAGGGTAGTGAAGTAATGTCTGCATAGCAGAAATCCTAACGCTAGCACTATAGTTTCGAGATATGCGGCCTTTAATGTATTATGAAATACTTTGGCCTACCAGTTAAATTTTCCAAAAGCGTGCCTCTAACAATTCGGGACGATCTTAACTGGAAGGCCGAGACATTTTTTAGCATATCTTGGGGACGGATATCTCGAAAGTGCTGCTTGTCTTAGAATCTCTGCTATGCAAACATGACTTCTCCACCCCTCAGCTTCAGTTTCTCAACTACAAAATGTGGCCTAAACCTAGTAAGCATAAATGTTTAAAATGTTATAAAAAGGTACTTTGACTTGCAGGCACCCCAAAGAACTTAATTTAGTGTACATTGTAGCGTAGACGGTTTCAACATTCAATGCTCGTTCAGCCAAACACAATAGCGTATAATGGGTCCGCATATAGCGCTGGCCGCATTGCTGAGATGATGCAGCTGGAGCTTTGGTGTACAATGAGTTGCCACAAGATATGTGAAATGTCCCATAAAGTGGTAAGCCTGGCTATTGTTGCTTTTAGTGGACATTGGACAGCGCACCTTCATTTACTCTAGTCCTACTATGCACGGTCTGTTTCATCTTTACGACAGCAGATTATGTGGCAGCCCGCAGCATTCTATAATCTTGGTAATATTTCACAAGGCCATGACTTGAGCACGCTAAACATGTTTGAAATCCATGACGCACCTGTGACGAAGTGCAAGTTTGACGCAACTGAATTTTCCGTCTTTACTGCTACCTGCGAAGAGAGCTAGCCCAACCATCGCGACAGCCGATTACGCTTCCTGTCACGTGGAATATACAGAATATTAATGACAAATCAGCAGTGCATCGGGCTAAACTTCCCGAAATATTTCCCAAACTTGCCGACAACAGGAGCATCTCCATTTTGCGTTTACTGACGGATCCATAACAGATGACAGCCCGACAGCCGCTTTTTCACCTTCCGGTGCATCATACTGCCGCATATTATTGTCAGAAAAAAAAGGCCGTTCATGGCGGCAGGACTGTTCAGAACTTCGAAATCCGTGAAAAATGTCACCAATATACTGAAGGTTACGGCCGCTGCAGCTTTATGTCATTTGAAAAGAGTACTGGAGAGCGTTCGGACATATTTGCAACGTAAACGAATCGCTATACTTTTATGTAACAAACCTGGCGACTATATTCAATTAATTGTTTGTCCCCGTGATCATACGAAATATCGCGACAACCAATCATGATCAACCAACGGAAACTGATTATCGCGATGCAAATGTACAAACATTTCGGCTATACTCACGGGAGGTCTTCCCACGCAAGTGCTAGACGACACACACTTAAACCGAGCAAATTAAAGCTTGCTTACAATGTGTGCGACAACACACGACATGGCGTCGGATAGCGACGACAAGCCTCTGGCACGGTTTTCTCTGGATGCACTATAGGGCAGCATTTTACTAGGATTCAAGGCTAGGCGTAGTAAATTGTACGGGCTCATTTCTACTACAGCTATTGCAATGCATCTGTCAGCGAAACCACGACAGCTCCTAAGATGTGTATCACTGGCCCCTTAGCTCAGGACAAAATCTGAACATGCACGCAGGGAAATTCGCAAAACCATGCACGTTCGCAGATGGCGTTCCAGCGTTACTATACGCAGAGTGAGACGTTATAGACCTGACAACCTGGACAAGACGTGATTTCTTCAAGAGTGCTTTCAGCAGTTATTCTCTCAGAAAGGCTCCAAACTATCTTTAATAGGAGCCCTATGCGTCCTGCTCACATTTTTGCGCGACAACCTTTCCCTGGACACTTGCCAAAACACTACCGTGTCCGCAAAGATGACGCTTGCTTAGCAATTGACAGCCGAGCTTCGTATGTAAAGATCTGCCGTTAGCAACGTTATGACCACTGCTACAGCGTTCTGTTGCGATGAGGGTATCTTCAACCAAGAGTTGAAGGCCCGTGTACAGCACGCGCCCCAACTAAATGTAGCAGTTTACTTGAGTGTACACTGAATCGTCCACTGGTTCTGAGCACTGAACTGTTAGACACACAGCTGCAATACGGCCGTAAGTTCACCCACCTCACAGTACATAATGGCGCAGCCAATGAGAGTGATGCAGAGGAAGACGGGGCTGGCCACCTTGATCACCTTCAGCTTTCGGTAGCGGTACACGTAGCCAGCCAGGACCATCGTCAGCACGATGCAGATCACAGATATGGTCAAAAGCGAAATCCTGCCAGAGAAAGAAACAAGTCCTCAGGCAAGGTCATACTGTTCCGGCACATAAGGGACCCGTACTAACCAGTGATAATAATTTAAAAGAAAAAATTTGGCTTTTTTAATTTGTAGTAACGAAAACAAACGTTTCCGGACAACAAGCATGGCTTTGTGCTTCTGCAGGTGCACAATTAGGCACCATGGCTTCTATCTTTTCGATGTACTTCGTGCTTTACAAGAGTTGCGTCCCGTTCTAAGGATCTTTAAGCAACTGTATATACAGGGAAAAGATGGGGAATGCGGGAGATGGAAATTCAAGGCGATGAGCAACACGTGAACAAGGCGAATGCAGGAGCCAACGTTTCGACAAGTGGACTTGTCTTCTTCAAGGCATACAGGGTGTTTCAGCGAATACCTTCAATTACAAAAAAATTGCCTGCGGGAGATAGCACAATTCTAGTGCATTAGCCGGTCCACTCGAAGAGGCGAACATTACTTGCGCAAAAAAATGGAAATGCATAATCGACCAATTAACAAAATAATCATCACGTTTTTAAGTAATAACCTTATTACACATATTGCAATTTACAATTCTAGCGGATGAGGCTGCAACGCATATCCACTTGAAAAGAATTGTGTTGCTAGCACCATGTACGAGATATGCGCCGTCAAACTTGTGGTGAAAATGCACTGTCGTTCCACTTACTTTCTTAACAAAACATCGTTTTACGCATTGAAGCACAAAAGTAACTGGAACGCCAAACATTTCTCCGCAAAGTTAGGGAATTTATACCTCGAAACTGGTGTCATACTGAGAATTCGTTCCAAGTTTATCCGCCCGTGTTTTTTTTTTTTTCGTTTTCTTTTTTTTTCGGATTTCGCCCTTTATAAAATGTTTTAACGCGACAGCGTTAAGGCTCCCCGTGTTTCACAAAATCCAGCTTCAGCATAAAGCGTCGCACATCGCTTCGGCAAAAAGAATATCGAACCAAATTCCGAATCACGCACACCCTACCACTCTTCTACCACCAAAGCTACTCATACCTTGTCTTTCATTCTTCGCAAAGTTGTTCCTAGGAATTTTGAGAAAGGCAGCCCAGTAATAAAAAAAAGAAAACACTGACAGGGCATATCTTTTATGTTATCTCTTCTGAGACTGTCCTCTGACAGCGCGCACCCACTGTCACTGGCGACCGCGTTGGCACGCCTTGACGACAGGCCACATTCAGAAGAGTCAGTCTTGAAATGCCGACATGAACTGTCGTCGCACCGAAAGTCGGTCAAGGCTTTGTTGATCTTTTTACGTGGCAGTGGCCTATTAGAAAGACTATAATGATCCCATTCCGCCTCTTCTCATGTTTTTCATGCTTTTATTTTTGTCACGCTTTTCTTTCCGTCCTTGCTTCCCCTTTCCCTTCCCCAAGTGCGGGGTAGCAAACCGGAGGTTTTAACTTTGGTTAACCTCCCTGTCTTTCTATCATTTGCATTTCTCTCTCTCTCGCTCTCTCTCTATTTCTTTCTTTCTTTCTTCTCAGACTGAAATATTAAAAGTGTGAAATAATATCAGGAGATCGACCCACGCAGGAGGCCGCGAAGAGGCCACCCGAAGGCAAGAAACCTTGTCTTCGTGCATAGCGTTCGCCGCCAGCGTTCCCCGCTAAACGTTACGGTTACATAGGCGCAGTTGCCGGGAAGCATGAAAAGCAGTCAGGGGTCTTTGAATGCTATCGCGTTCCACTCTTAAAGGCGAAGCTTAAGCGTCCTCAAATTTTTTTGTGCGGCAAGGGGGGATCTCTTGACCGGTTGCGGTTGACTATATGACGTGACGTATTTCGCGAAGTAGTTTACTGCTTTTATGAATAACCTTGTAATGGCTGGTTTTATGGAACATCTAGTAATGGCTGGTTACTTCGCCTGGTGAGGCAGCGTATAAGGAAACTCTGCATTTCCCAGTATTGCTGTAAAGCTTTGGCTGCGAGAATTGTTATTCCCCAGATATTTACGAACAAGACCGACAAGTTTAATGTACCACGGGGTGAGAAATGGCGTCGTACAAATTTTTCACCTAATCATGACATTTGAAAAGTCGGCTGGGTTTCCTGCTAACGTCACAGAGTCTTCCGTAGACCAAATTGTTTTATTTCTTCATTTAGGGGCTGTGTCAGTCGTAGCCTAGCTGCCTGCCTTGTAATATGAATAGCGTGTCTCAATGGTTCGCAATGAACCAGGTGATGACACGCGATTGGTAGCAAAAATGCGAAACCCGCCGTGGTTGCTTAGTGGCTATGGTGTTGAGCTGCGAAGCACGAGGTCGCGGGATCGAATCTCAGCCACAGCGGCCGCATTTCGATGGGGGAGAAATGAGAAAAGACGCGTGTACTTAGATTTAGGTGCCCGTTAAAGTACCCCGGGTGGTCCAAATTATTCCGGAGTCCCTCACTACGGCGTTCCTCATAATCAGATCGTGGTTTTGGCGCGTAAAGCCCCAGAATTAAAAAAAAATGTAAAAGCGGCGGTTTTGAGCACACTCCCAGCTGTTCTAAAAAAGTTTCGGAGTCAGCCGCGGTGCGCGCCCAGCGTGACCAAGTCAATTAAAAGCAGGTAAGATACTTAGTGTAATGTATCTACTACAGTAATATATTATAAGAGAGCTTAGTGTGGGTACATATATTTCCTAATTTGTTGTAACGTTGCCCAGTACTTCATTCTAACATACAAGATCAGTGAACTGACTCGGTTTTAATCTAACATTATTCATCTCTGCACAAATGTGGTAAAAGTTGGCTAACATGAAAATATACTGCTCTGCTGCTTACCACTTGCAATTTTTTTTAAATACTCAGTGTCATTGCAGTCAGTTTCACTGCGGAAATGGCACTATTCCGTTGATATAACAACTAACAGACTAGCCAAAGTTAGGGCTCTGTAAATCAGCGTAGTTACATTCCATGTTTGTTTTCGCCGTTAAATATTGTTCAATATAATGAGCAGTCACATACATTTTCAAGGAAGAACGAATGTGTTCACTAGTACGGTCTTACACAAAGTCGTCATCGTCGTCATTATCCTTGTTGGACTGCTTATGTCACTGCACGAGAAATGCCTCTCACAGTAATCTCCACACTTCTGCTGTGAATTGACCAAGAACACTCGTATGAGTACATCGATCACCCACCTATACTTCACTCATTTTCTCCTTACGCGAATTTTATACGAGGCCGAACGAAATTTTTCCTCGAAATCCCTTCTCCACAAGCACACTCATTTGCTCTTCACTTTTGTGAAATTAAGAATAAGTATGCATATATGCTATACAACTTAAATGCATTAATAATATTTAAATATATCGCTGTATGTTTAGTTCACGTCTGTGACAACAAATAAACAAATAATTTTTAGAAATTGGAGCTTTATTAACATAAGAAGCCTGGCAAGACGCCCCTCATTGTAATTATATTAATTACGCCATACTGCTGTCTCAAACCTGTCTGTAACTGTTATATTATATCATGTGTGAAATAACAAGAAAAATCCATCACGCGTGATTCTTGTTCTACATGTACCAGATTGGAGGTGTAAATGGTGGACAATGGCCACAATCAAAGAGTTTAGGATTAACACGGTTTTGCCTTGCAGGCTTGTCTTTTCGCTTTATTTTAATGATGTCATGCCATTGTAGACTACTTGGCAGGTAAACATTTAATTAATTCTATTTTTTTTCTTTTCTTTTGCACACAGATTGCCGTTCCAGCCGCTAGAGCTCCGGTTGCTTAGTACCGTCACTTCAAGGCCCGGAGCTAAGCTATCCCACTTTTGTAAATGTTGCCGCTCTTCACTTGATTATTCTTAATGTTTTTCTTAATGTTCTTAATATTCTTAATTCTTAATGTTTTATTCTTAGAGCAAGATTAGTGGAACCTTGAAGATCTGTAGTGTATTCAAAATTGATAACGCTACATCCATTCTTTGCTTACAAATGTTTTCACCCAAACGTGTTCTCCGCAGTGCTTTGCGAAATAAACTATTGAAAAACATTCTTGTTTTCATTCTGCTGTCTGCCAAAACGCCAGAGTGCAAACACGTGCATATTTTTGCACTGGCTTTCTTTTCCTTGGACACAGGCCCCTGTTATATAAGTGAAACGCTGCGACCAGACGGATTTCCTGTGGAACACCAATCCAGGTACAATACAGTTGGCGTATGTGATACAACGATCTAAATAAAGAATAACTGGAACGTCGCTCTATACGTATACAGTATAACGGTATTCATTTACCTGAATCACTGTACCGCATATTCGGGATTGGATTGGATTGGAGCCAACTTTATTTGTGCCTGCAGTTGGGCGCTCGCGTGCCCCGACGAGGGCCTACGTCATCTACGAAGTCGCCGTTACTCGGCGCGGGTCTCCGCTCGCCGTTGCCGGCTCGCTGGTTCCCTGCCTTTCGAGCGCCCCGAGGACCTGCTGGACGGCCCAGAGCTGTTCGTCTTCGTCGTAGCTCTTCGCGGCTGCCTCGAGCCGCGGTGGTATCATTCTTGATTTTGATTCCTCTGCATTTTAACGCAGTCCCACAAGATGTACGTGTAATCTGCCGTCTCCCTCCGGCAGACTCTGCACTTATCGCTCGGATATCTCTATGGGTACATGGGTGCATATTCGGGAATTTTCTCTGGAAAGCGTGTAAAAGTAAAAAAAAACTATTTTGGAGAAAAAGTTCCTCTTACTAGGCGGAACTTATGTGTAACCAGATTATGAGTGCAGCGCTATTTTTAGAAGCTTGCCTAACAGCGGCCCGCTCCCCGCCTTTTTCCCTTCCGCGCGCCATGCGTTCATTCCTGTTGTCACGTGACATAGCGCGCTTTCATTTTGTTGTTCTTTGCTCGTAGAAGGGTACTGCATAGACAAGAACTGGCACGCATTTTTGAAGGCAACCCTGGGCCCCTCCGGCGCAATCTCTGTTTCTGTTGCTTGAGTATACGCGCCTCCATCGCGAGCGTGTCGTTAAAAACGAGGCGATTTCTGCGCGCTCCTGCTAGTAATAATTAGATGCTCTCCGTACATTTGCCGAAAGTGCTTTACTCAAGCCAAGAAAGTATTTGTATTGCCGTTCGGCAAAAGCGACGTTGAGCGAAACACGGTTGGCGCGCATCAGGTTGGCCTAGGAAATATCAACGGACCACTGCACTCGCTACCTTGCGAGGTAAATAAGAGGTTAATTAATAGCAGTGAACCCTACATCCTTTCATTTCATCCGAATGCTCTTCCCGTGGATGGAAAAATTTGCACACGTTATACTAAAAGTGGCTCAACTGTAAGAGCATCGCACGCATAATGCGAAGACGGGGCTTCGTATCCTACCTGCTGCCAGTTGCTTTATTTTTCTTTTTCATCCACTTTCATTTTCCATTAACTTATCATTTCTTTAATTCAATTAGTAAGTACAATTTCCCCTATGTTCTCCTTGGCGTATTTATCTGTTGACTTCTTTTGATATGATTCATAAAATCGGGCCTCTCGGTTCCCTTTCTTCTCGTTCATATATATATATATATATATATATATATATATATATATATATATATATATATATATATATATATATATATATTCACAAAAGATCCCGACACTTCTATGACACTCTTACATACTTCAATCGTTAATGCTACCGGGACGCCTTGTCGACTGACAATCAGTTTCATTTGTAATGTTTTATATTATTCATTTATTTGCCGCAGGGACAGTTGTACGTAAATTAGGATCGCTTATTCTCTGACCGTGATAAGTAAACCGCGTTCGACTTACCTGAAAGCCCAATTGTAATGTGACAAGCAAGGTGAGTCGTCAACGCATTCGTTGCAGCCAGGGCGACAAGGTTTGCAGACGTAAAGCATGTCGTACGTGGGCCTGGTTGGGAAGGGAGAGAAACAAGATGAAGTTTTCGCGGAACAAGAATGGAAACGCAAAAGATAAACCAGCCAAGCAACTAAGAAATGCTTTAACTGAAAGAAACCGTGAGTATATAACGCACCTTCCGAATAGGACTTTTTCCCTCCAGGCGCTTTCGACGAGAGAACCGTTGAAGAAGGGGTCCCCAGTGGCCGCGTAGAAGCCCCGGCGACACTGGCACACATAGGATCCCCGAGACCAACCATGTCCTCGTGCGAACAGGCACTGCAATAAACGGAGCGGCTGCATGCTATAGCTTTCGTTGTTACAGCGATTGTCGTCGTGGTGGAGCTAGCACTTGTGCTACTTGGACGTTCGCTGTGCACGTCACGCGCGCAGCTTCGCTGGCAGTGCGGGACCACTAACTATCCACAAAGGGCGTGCACTCTTAAGTCTATAATTCCATCATGCTGTTTTTGAGAGAGAGAGAGAGAGAGAGAGAGAGAGAAAACTTTATTATGTCCTTGATGGGGTTTAGGGGTAGCGGGTGTCGGGGGAATAACCCCCAATCCCCCCCTTCCTCAGACGGCGGCCAGTCCTTGCTTTCTGGAGGCGTCTTCGGCCATCCGGACGGTCCAGAGCTGCTCCTCTGGGTCCAAGCTGAGCAGCAATGTCTCCCACTGCTCAGCCGTGGTTATGATGCGTGTGTTAGTGTGGGAGGTGTTGATGGGTGAGGCTTTGGGGCATTGCCAGATAATAGTATTACGATATCATCGAGCGATGCTCAAGAGACGAGCCGCCGCGAGAACGACGATGCAGTTGGTCGGTGCGCTTGGCGCGAGCGAGTGTCGGCCTGGCTGCCTGGCTCCAGTGTATATAGCCTGTAAACAGCCTCTTCTGTCTGTGTTTTTCCACACGCAACATTCTGGTGGAGGTCAGCGATCCCAGTCCTCACTACAGAACTCCGAAGTGGTCGGCACACCGAGCTTGTCACCATGCCTCCCGGTGACGCCTCTGCAACGGCTTCGGCTTGTCCCACTGCTCCAATCATCACGGTTGCCTCACATCGCGACCCACGTGTGTTCTCTGGCCTGGAGGGACAGGATGTTGACGACTAGATCAAGCTCTATGAACACGCCAGTGCTAATAACAGGTGGGACCCAACGATTATGCTCGCCAATGTCATCTTTTATCTCGGCAGCACCCCACGCGTGTGGCACCAAACGCATGACGACGAGATAACCAGTTGGGACAGCTTCAAAAAAAAAGCTCAGGGGCCTGTTCGTCGACCCCATTGGGCGCAAGGCTGCCGCGAGAAAGGCTCTTGCGTCTCGTGCTCAGTCGTCTAGGGAGCCGTACGTTTCCTACATCCTCGACGTCTTGGCTCTATGCCGCAAAGCTGACGATGCTATGTCCGAAGCAAATAAAATTTCACATGTTCTAAAAGGCATCGCCGACGATACTTTCAATTTGCTTGTTTTCGGCAACGTCTCGACTATCGACGCCATCATAAAAGAATGCCGTCGCCTTGAACAAGCCAAGAGCCGCCGTATCCCACACCACATCACCCGGCTACCCAACACTGCTGCTAAGTCGACATGTGAGGGTCAACCACGTCAGACCACCACCTGTGACGACGTCACCCGTATTGTTCGCCGCGGACTCCAGGCCGCCTGTTCGCCAGCTTTCTCCACGACGCCTCCCGATCCGCCAGCAACCACCATTGCGATGATTCAGGCCGTCGTCCGACAGGAATTTGAGAACATGGGTCTGAACTCCGTGTGTTCCGCGTCTCAACCCAGCATTCGCCAGTTCTCTAGCGGCCCCTGATGACAGGCCGATCTGCTTCCACTGCTGTCGCATCGGCCACGTCGCTCGTCACTGCCGCAGCCGATGGCCACCACCTCCTCGGACATACGCCGCCGCTTATTCCCACACCTTTGGACCTTCCGTTCCCTATACCACCCGCCATGAACCCACTGCCGCTGATGCTCCTGCTCCAAACCTTCGCTACAGCCGCTCGCCCTCACCTCGACGCCATCAGCCTCGTTCGCGCCAACCCCGTCGCTTCTCTTCACCGCCTATCGCCTCCCGGATCCAGCCGGAAAACTAGGCACTGCAGCTTCTGGAGGTGAAGCTGCGTTGTCGACCCTCCCTCAAATCATCTGCTCACGTTACCCACGAACCGAAATCTTCTTGACGTTGACGGCTATCCTGTCACGGCACTCATCGATACAGGAGCACATCTTTCTATTATGAGTGCTGCCTTCCGACGACGACTGAACAAGCTCCTCACCCCAGCGTCGGCACGCGTCGTCCGCGTTGCGGATGGCGGTACTGTGCCTATCATCGGCATGTGTACGGCACGTGTCAGCATGGCCGGCCGCCACACTCCTGTCCTCTTCACCGCAATTGCTAATTGCCCCCACGATCTCATTCTCGGCCTCGATTTTCTCTCCGCACATTCTGCTCTTATTGACTGCTCGTCCAATACCCTTCGCCTTGAGTTGCCGATGCTCGCAGAACCTTCTGACGCACCCCAACTGCCGCGTACGTCCCACCGGCTTTCTTCGCCTGCCGCCAAAGTCAATAGCCTACACTGAACTGTTGTCTTTCCCACCAGTTGCTGATGGCGAGTACCTCGTCACTCGTCACTGCTCTGCCCGACATTCCAATAAGGTATGACGTTACACTGCCTCACAGTATACTTAATATTACTGGGAACCGCACTCGCATGCCTGTCTGTAACTTTGGATTGGCAAAGCAAATTCTACAGCAAGGTATTTGCCTTGCCACCGTTGATTGTCTCGGCGACCAATACGCGGCAGTGTATTGAGGTGATCGAAGTCAGCGCGGGCCTCGCACGCTTTGCAGAGTGGGTTGTATGCATCGGGGTAAATGCGGTTGTAAAGCACGGGGTTCGGAAAAGTTCGTGTCTGAAGGAGTCGCCAAATGGTGGATTGAGATTTATTCAGTGTTTTGTGTGCTGGGGGGTAGCGTAACCGCTCTCTGCGGTAGTGCAGGAGAATTTCTCGGAATGTGACCATTCGGTCCCGCGCGTGACTGCGATGCAGAACAGAGGGCTGGTAGGGATCGGAAGACGCAGGAGAAGGATGATGCACACGGTGTGCGAGAGCTGCGGCGGCATCATGGGTGGCTTCGTTTCCAGCCAGACCCGAGTGACCAGGGGCCCTGATCTGGATGATCTGGACGCGGCGTTGCCTTGAGGGAGGAGGGCCAGAGAGTATCTTCTGCGCGTGGGGCGCTATCAGTCCTCTTGTTTAGTTACGAATAGCCGTTTTTGAATCGCTGATGATACAGTGTGCATTGGTAGCCGCGTAGGCCAAAGCGATGGCCGTTTCTTCTCCTACTTCGGGTTGCGGGGTGAATATTGATGCGGCCGCTGCGAGGCGATACTGCGAACCCGCGACTGTGACGACCGCCATGACGTTTTGGTTGGGGTATTCCGCTGCGTCCACGTAGATTACGTCAGCGGCTTGGTCGTAGCGCTTTTGTAGTTGTTTAGCTCTTTCTGCACGTCGCTCCGAATTGTGTTCAGGGTGCATATTGCAAGGTATGGGCGGGATAACTAGCTGAGCACGAATGTTTGAAGGGATGGGTACTTTTGGTCTGAATTGGGTGGTGTAGGTTATGCCTAGGGTGCCTAGAATGTGCCTGCCCGTGGTGGAATTGGCGAATCGTTCGTATTGGCTAATATGCTGCGCTTCAATAAGCTCGTCTATGGTGTTTTGAATGCCGAGGGCGTCCAATTTCTCGTTAGACATGGAGATGGGAAAATGTAGGGCTTGTTTATAGGCCCTCTTGATCATGGTATTGAGTTTGAGCTTGTCAGTTGCATTGAGGCTAAGGTACGGGGCGACATGCTGTTTTTGAGGATCAGCTGTCTCTCCACAAGTGAGAGTACAATGCTGCCCTGAATTTAATTTCCTACCGCTAAACTATACCGCTCTAATTCGAATTTGTCCAGAGAAGCTTCGCAAACAGGCTCAAAAGAAAGTGTGACAGAGAACTTAGAGAAGCTTATCATTACGACGTCTGGAAGACGAGGTTGCTTAGGCGCTAAAACGTCTATTGATTCATATCTGAAGCAGACTATGATTTATTCATGTCCACTATTGTATGCCAAGGAGTCGCTGCCGTCTGAAGGGACAACGCCTCCTGACGGTCATTTCGGCCTTGCCTGTTCAGAAACCACGCATGCGAGGGTACGCCTCGAGCGGCTGGGCAAAGTTATCAGGCTGTTCACATAACTGCTCACTTTACCTTACATTTAGCCTCGCAGGACCGATTATAGGTGCTATGCACGCTGCGGGATTTCCTTGCATGACCTGTTGATCGTCACCTGAGCGCTCGAGCCAATACGATGTTGAGATAGTCCATTAGAGGTCGTCATTCCGTTACCGATCAGACAACAGAAGAACGGAAAGAATTAAGGAATGAAGAAGAATTAACGGGGCCAGAGCTCAATGTTGATTTGGACAGTATTCGTGAAACATGGGTGTGTTCCGTATGCTTAAGTGGAGGGTGTAAAGGGCGAAGCAGCCTACTCCCGATTGTGCTAGATTTTACCACTGCTGTTCGAGAACAGGAGGAGGACATCCAATTCGCGACTTCAAGTGACGCATCCTGCAACCTGCAGTCAAACCAAGGCTCGAAAAGTCTATGGACATGTTTTGTTCGAAGTATGCTTGCAAAGCAATTTGCATTAATGAGATTGTTCTAACGGAACACAATTAATAGTGCACAAAGCAGCCATTTTTGTTGCATTCAGAGACATCGTCATACAGGATCCCTTGAACCCTTTAATCTAATTGCGCCTCCGTAAAACGATTGCATGGGCGCAAGAACCACTCTAAAGATAAAATAAAGACAAGGTTGTCTATCTTTTTTTCCCACGTCATTTTCACGAATTTGATCAACCAACATCTCTACCGTGTTCTCCTGATTTTGACAAGTAAATGGCAGCGATGATGAGGACACCGGTTGAACTGGAGGAGAAAATCGACTCATTAGTGTGAATGGGCATTATATCTCCTCATGACCCTTCCTGAATAATAATAGTGCTATCTTTTGCAGAGCCACTACTGGCTGGTCGGCCTTCCCGAATTTCTAGGGCGCAATTGTGGTCATCGTAGGCACTACAAGGAAGATATGTGGTCCCTTCCTGTAGTTAAACGATTTACTCCAGTTCTACAGTATTTGCGATTGTTCTGTAAGCCTCGAACCTTTCTCTAGCGCACTTGACTTACTTGGCATTTGCTTGTTATTAGCATTCTTTCTTTCTTTCTTTCTTTCTGTCTGTCTGTCTGTCTGTCTGTCTGTCTGTCTGTCTGTCTGTCTGTCTGTCTGTCTGTCTGTCTGTCTGTCTGTCTGTCTGTCTGTCTGTCTGTCTGTCTGTCTGTCTGTCTGTCTGTCTGTCTGTCTGTCTGTCTGTCTGTCTGTCTGTGTATCACCTCTCCTCTCGATACTGCAGCTACAGTGACGGCAGTGCAGCACAACAAGCATGCATGCATCTCCAACCTGAGAGGTTCTGTTGTGGCAGCGATGTGTGCCGTGGAAGGCGGTGATGCGGAGTGCACCGGCTGTAACTGCGGCTGCTGCTGATTCGCCTCCATCGCGAGGCGCAATCGCCGGAGCGCCACTGTCGCACTGGTCGATGTCCATACCGCTCGTGTCCAAGTCGACGCTCAACATCGCCACGGGCTTCCTGTGAGCGGATTCCAAACGTATAAGTTGTATTTCAAACAGAGACGGGATGCAGAAGTTACAATACACATCTACAAGGTCCTCAAAGATAACGAAAGGGCATTCACTTCAGTAGAGATATCAACAGTCAAAGAGGCATTTTGTAATCAAGAAGTTGAGGATGCGCACGCGAATTGTTCGGGTGTCAGGCAAGGAGTACAAACCTCTCTAACTTTATTTTCTGCAGGCTTATAGAATTATTTTAAAAGATAGACTGCGATCGATTACTTGTAAGAATCAACGAGGAATACCTCACCAACATGCAATGTACAGATGACGTTGACCTGCGGGGGGTGTCTGATAAGAAAACACAATGTTTTAAATGTTTTACTGGATGCTTGCAAAACGTATTCTAGATGCCTCTTAGGATCGCTTGGGTACAAGGATCAACAGAAAACTCAGAAACCTGTGGTTCGCAGATTACATTGTCCGGTTCAGCAGCCCTTGCAATGGCTTACAAGAAATGTGTGAGTAAAAGGAGACAGAGTCCTGGGAGGGGGGGACGGCAAAGGAAAGACAGGGAAGTTAACAAGAGATTAACTTCGGTTGGCTACAAGAAGTGTGAGTAATTGAACGGGTAAAACCGAAGGGTAGCATCGAATATTAACAGCGCGACGTTGTTTTGGTGATGGGTGATAAAGCATAAAACACTGCCGAAACTATGAGTCAACAATCTACCTCTTTATTGGGCAAACTCGTGACCACAAAGAGAAGCAATGCTCAAATCACAATGATAGAGGCGAGTAGAATTGTCGGTTGTCGAATTTGGGCCCGTATTTACAAGAAACCTTTACGGTAGATTTGTTCGTAAGCGAAAATTTAAACCTATCTTTAATGCTGAGCATATCATTAGAGAAGGCGGCTGGCCAAGGGTTTAGAGCCCTTACAAAGGAAAAGCTTTGTCGATTTGGGCCCCTCATCTCATGGGTCAACTGTGCCCGCTATTTATCCTTGACTCACCGCATATTCCCTCACTCATAGCTGGCAGCCTCGAATATTGGAGAATTAACATTATTATTCGGGACGCGCGCACGATTTAATCAGGGAAACCTACTTTGCTATACAATTTGCAACAATGTTCAAGAACGTTCGCATACTGTATAAGCGCGCCTCGCACCCTGCGACAACTTGATAACAGTGGTAATCTGGTGAAAACGATCGCATGCAAAAAGTAGAACGACGCGTGGAACTATATAAAGGTCTACTGGCAAAGCGACGAAAGT
Source organism: Dermacentor andersoni (assembly GCF_023375885.2). NCBI lineage: Eukaryota > Metazoa > Arthropoda > Arachnida > Ixodida > Ixodidae > Dermacentor > Dermacentor andersoni. The sequence goes on along the minus strand of NC_092814.1, from coordinate 118,231,482 downwards.
TTGTTATTGCCAGTAAGTCTCTGGAAGCTGTACAAGACTATGCAAATTTACCCAGGCCAGGTAGTCACAGAAGACGCTGGTCTGGTTAACCTCCCTGCTTTTCCCTTATGACTTCTCTCTCTCTCTCTCTCTGCTCATGAAAGGAAAATTTCCAGAGCAAAAAATAGTTTTGCGCGCATACGTGAGGCCTGCTCAAATAATGAAGGGCAGCTGAAGCACAAGCATGCCAACTCTAGGAATTATACATAGATCTAAGGTTCGTGGGACTCTCCTAACGCATTCGGCGAAATTTTAGCGGTATCTAGGTATTTCTTTAAAGATGCTGGGAGCTGTTTTGACAAACATCCTAACAAGGCGTTCATACATATAGATTCAGAGGGTCGTTAATGTTATCGTCATTAGGAGGAAAAAAGTGTCGGTGATTGGTTCGAATTTCGCTGCTACATATTTTCAAACAATGTAGTTCAACGCAATATACATGTGCATATTTCTTTTTTCAGTGTACGTTGCTTCCCTGACGTTTCACCACTTGGCCGCCCCTCTCCGATTCACGTACGATTTGAACCCTCTGCCCTGAGTGGTGGCTGTAAAAGCGCCATTTTGGCCTTCTTTGAGCTAGCGTATATTCGCCGCGGCCGCTGGAGCAGGCCCGACAAGGAGCCGGCTGCCTTGGCGCGCTGCTCACGTTACACTGTGCGCCGCGCGTACGAACGGTGCCCGAGGAGTGGGCCTCTCTGCCTGCCTCTCTCTCTCCCTCTCTCTCTCTCTCTCTCTCGTGCAACTCTCTCCTGCAGCGTCCGAAGTGCGCGGGCGCTTTCGCCCACCAGATTCACCTCCGGCGCTCTTGGCTATCGGATGTCGGGACCCAACTGGTCCCACGCAACCCTGAACCCCGCGTGGCTGAGGGAATTTCTCGGGAGCTGTCACCCGTATACCACGACTGTCTCCCTTGTGCCGTAACGGTCGGTTGTACCTGCCCCTTGCACACATCGGGGAATAAATGCCTTCGTTAACACAAGTGCTGGAGTCGTCTCTACACCTTGCCGGTGAGTCAACGAACCCGCCGCGGAGACCTTTTGTGCACGCCGCGGGGCGGGAACGAGCTACGAGCCTCACTTTTTGGCCTCAGATAGCCAATACCGGGCAAGTTAGCCCTAACCTCCACATGGTACGTAAGAAAAAGTGTTCGAGTCAGTGACTGCTGTTTACAAAGAGCACTGCAAACAAAGGACGGAGCCAGAATATGCATCGTTGCCTCTCAACACGTTCCAAGATTTTGTATGTTGGATGGTGCCACTAAAAGTGTTTACCAAGTGGAGCTGGAATGAACGTAGTAAATTATACCACTGACACACCTTCTGTGCGATTATTTAGCTGCTCAGTGGAAAGTTCGTAAAATATTCTGAACACATACTTAAAAGCTAGAGGAAGACTGCATGAGAACGCTTAAGAAGAGCTAACAGTACGCAAGCCATTTTCATAGGCGCTCTTACATATGAACCGCTAAAGAATAATAATAATAATAATAATAATAATAATAATAATAATAATAATAATAATAATAATAATAATAATAATAATAATTTACTTAAGTGTCCAGGAAGAACAGTGCGGCCTGGGTCTCGTGCACAGAAAAAGCAAAAACAAAAAAAGAGCTGGATAAACAGCTAAATAATGAGCAACAACACAGCAATAACACACAATTGAGACACAGAGAATATTTACGGAAGGAGAGAGAAACGATAAGAAATCAGGAGAGTAGTGCAGCTTTAGAAAGAAGGCGCAACAGAAAGTGCGAAGCTCGTAACAGAAAGAAGACAGTACGTTTTGAAAGCTATTAATATAGAGAAAATAACGTTTAAACATACTTTTCATTCTGTGGAGACTCGAGAGGCACGTGTATGCTGAAAGAGGCAGGAACGTGGAAGCCGTGGAACGTGGAACGTGGGCCTATGTTACCTGATAATCTTCTGCGGAACCCACAGTGAAACAGCCGCTAGTAGATCCGTAGGTGTCATGATTTGATGAATACTTTTGTATAAAAAGAGGATGTCGGTACAACTAATTCTGCAGCTAAGTGACGGAAGTTTAGGATTCACACTTGAAAGTTGTTGGTGTGTGAGGTCAGAAAACCATGCATATATATTCATGAACTTTTTCTGCATACGCTCGATTAAAATGCTGCTTGAATTGGTTGTGTCATTTCGCACCGCTGAGGCATATTTAACTAATGGGACACAGGTGGATGTAAACAATTTTAGGAAGGGAAGTGGGCTACAGGGGGAGGAGGAGAGAAAGAGAGAAGGCAGGAATATTAACCAGAAATGTGTCTGATTGTCTGCCCTACTATTGGGGACGAGAAAGAGGGAATAGAAAGATGAGATAGAGAGAGGGAAGGGGGAAGGAAAGAAGCAATGGAGGTCGCGCACGCACGCGGAGGGTCTGAGCAAGTCAAGGCGTTCACATAGGCCAGTCGCCCTCAATAATGACAAAAGCGCCTTCACAGCTTTGTGGGCCGACGCGCGATGGGGACGGTCTTCTTCAAGCAGCACTTGCACGGACAACGGCCGATAGTCAAGTCGCAATGCGATAATGTTTGTCTCTCCGACTGAAATCGATGATGTGGCACAATAAATGTTCGATGTTCTCTTCGCTGCCGCAGACGTCGCACGCAGCAGTGTCGGTCATTCCAATCAGAGTAGCGTACGCCTTCGGGAAAGCCACTCCCAACCACAGCCGGTATAGAAGCGATGCCTCACGTCGGTGAATCCCGGGTGGAGGTCGAAGTTGGAGCGAATGGTTCAGTTCGTGCAACCTGGTGCGTCTTGTATTTGGGTTGTTCCACTCTGTTAAAGAGGGCTTGCGTGCTAGGTGAAGAAGCTGACTTGCAGCGTCTGTCCTGGAAAGAGCAATAGGAACACTGTGTTGTTCCTGATGTGACTCTCGGGCAGCTTTGTCTGCTTGATCCTTTCCACTGATCCCGCAATGGCCAAGTAGCCCGTGGAAAATAATTTCGTTGCCTTTCTGTTTGACGTCGCGGTGAAGTTTGACGATTTTGTATGTTAGGTATCCGTGAGCTCCACGTCGGAGAACTGATTGCATGCGGTCTAAAGCTGGTCTCGAGTCGGAAAACATGGCCTGTGTACCAGGACTCTGTGTGTCAATAAATTGAAGTGCACTGCGCAGAAACGTGAGTTCTGCAGCCGTGGACGCCGTGACATGTGATGTCGGGAATAGCAGAGTTATTCCTATCGTCGGTATAAACCCAGCACCGCCAGAACTGGTTGATGTAGCCGATCCGTCGGTATAGATGTGTGCGTGGCTACTGTATCTCTCGTACAACAGGAGTAAGCTCAATTGTTTTAGTCCAGACCGTGGTAGATCTCACATTCTCTGATGTCCTGGAGTTCTGAGGTGCACTTCAGGACGGCACAAACGCCATGGAGGAGACACCGGCCTGGCCTCAGTTGTGTACCCCGATGTAAGCGAGGTACGATATGCACTGGCACTTGTACTAAATGACGTGCCGGGTCTTTCCACAGCGAGTGCGGCGAGGTGGTGGCAAGGGGCAAAGTGCCTGACGTGTGCACGCATTGTCTCGACGGCGATGTGCGTCGTGATTGAATAATCTTCAGCAATGGCATTCGTTTCAGCCGCTGACGTACTGCGTGGTAATCGAAGGCATACCCTCAGAGCTTCGGCCTGAATGTTCTGAATTGTAAGCATTTTTGTTTTGCAGGTGTTCGATATAACAGGTAGGCTGTGCTGGAGGAAACCATAAAACAGCATCTTGTACAGCTGTAACATAGCTTGTGTGGATAACCCCCAGATCTTTCCTGCAAGGAACCTGAACAGATGACAAATATCAGTCGCTTTTTCAAATGGTTCACGTGAGGAGTCCAGGACGGGTCTCTTAATCACAAACCCTCAAGAAACTGTCACTTCTGCTGGATGATATCACTTGTCCGTTGATTGATATGCCGTACGCAAACATTGGCTTCCGGGCAAACGCCACCACTACGCACTTTTTCCACATCACCTCCAGTCCTTGTTTACCAAGGTAGCAGGATGTCCATGACGCTGTCTTCTGAATCCGAGCGTGAAGCTGAAGCCGTGCCGCCCGATATGTCCAGATACAAATGTCGGCGTAAATAGAGAGTCGATCGGTGCTTCATAGGTTCTCGAGTAGTCCAATAAGGGCTAGATTAAAAAGCATTGGGCTTAGTACTCCACGCTGGGGGACTCCGCGGCTACTGTAGTACTGCGGTGACGTGCCATCTCCTGTGAGCACATAGAATGATTGCATCTGTAGGTAGTTACGAACCCTGAGTTATATCTTGCCACCAAGTCCTATTGCTTCTAACGATTTCAGGATGGCTTCGTGGGTGACATTATCGTAAGCCCCTTCAACGTCCATAAACAAGGCAGCAGACAAGCGTTTACAAGCCTTCCGGAATTCGACGTACGTTACCAAATCGCCAACATTGTCTATATATGAAGGGCTGAGCCTGAATCCTGTCAACGTGTCTGGGTAGATTTCATAGTGCTCTAGGTACCACTCCAGATGCGTTAGAACCATTCGTTCCATTACTTTTCCTACAGAACCAGAAAGCGCGATCGAACGATACGACGCAATGTCCAAAGGCGACTTGCCAGTTTTGAGGAGACGAATAAGGCGACTTGACTTCCATTCCTGGGGAACTGTGCCAATCTGCCACGAGTAGTTGTACAGGAGCAGGAGTGCCTTTCGAGTTCGTTCACCAAGGTTACACAGAGTGCGGTATGCAATGCCCTCTGGCCCTGGCGCTGAGGAATGCCTGCATGGAGCTATTATTGGGGTACAGAAATCTGTTATAGGTCTGCAGATGGAACCGAGCGCCGGCAGGCCTCGTGATGCAATGCATTTAGAGTGGGCGGAGAAGCTTAATGCACTATCAAAAAGCTTGCTTTATTAAACAGCTCTCGTCATCGCTGCACGATCAATAGAATAAGGGAAGACGTCATTGTAGGTCTTGCGCATATATGACACAATTATGGTTTTCGATTAACTTAGAGTGAGCCCGTTTAGCTGGTACCATTAAGAGAACGAGGATAGGACGCAGTGCAGAGCGTGGCAGCCCTCAATACTGTGCATCTTCTTAAACATCTTGATGTCGTCAGAAATGAAGACTTCTGGATTGCTGAGACAACATCAATGATGAAAATTAAGAGAAGCATACCTAGCACGGAACGTTGCACACCACTGTATAGACAAAAGGACATTGATCATTGACGCTCACGAAGCAGGACCAATCGAGGTGATAGCTACGTAGTAGAGCTACAATAACAATTTCAACACCGTAGTGCCCAAGCTTCTCGGGCAGTAGGGGTTGGTTGACTACGTCAAAGGCTTTACTGAGGTCTCAGTACACTAATATTAATTATAATAATAAGAATAAAAATATCAATAATCATAATAGTAGGTTCGCACTTAAGAAAATTTTAGTTATCTAAATTCTGAAAGCATGCATAGTCTGAAAAAAATACAAAAGAAAGTCAGGCTTTGTTTTCCTTGGTATGGAAATTTTCAACGAACTGCGAGTGCTCCGAGTCTGTTGAGGGCTCTCAACTCTAAGGTCTGTGGACTTGAGGAATTACAGTAATGCACGTATTGCTTTCTGCGCTTAAATTGTGAGGCCAGCGTCTAAGTAATTTTTTTCTCCGTGAATGATCTTGAATCCAGGTTATCTAACGTGATGCGGAGTAGAAGGCCCTGGTCGTCATACCGCGCAGTCAGATGCAGAGATGTTCGATAGACTGCTCGCACCCGCACTTCTCGCACGAAGGTGTTTCATTCATCCCAGCGAGAAATGAATAGCTCTTTCTGAATGCCGCACCCAATCACAAGTGACACAATAAAACGTTGCATAGCAGCGGGAGAAGCTTTGTGAAAGCTGGAGTTTCACGATAAAAACGTTGAGAATTCGTAGGCTACAGCTCGAGAGACGGGGGGGAGTTCCAATCAGATGGAGAGGCGTCAGAAGCCAGTGGTCCAAGTTTTTCTCGCAGCGTCCGTTCTATGACAGAGGAATCCAAACTGTCTTGGTAGTGTCGTGGGCGGACCGAGCGAGGTCATTGCCAGCGACGCCGCAGTGCCTTGGCAACCAATGAAAAACGTTGTTGGCCCTTTCCGGGAGCCAGGTGGAGGCGGTCCAGTAGCTGGCATATTAGCTATTCGTAGGTTCCGTGACGTAGGCTTGGCAGCAGGTATTGAATGGGTGGCTTGGAATCGCAAAGGCCCGCCCATATTCCCGATGGTTCTTCAGTGATGTAAATAATCGCGGTAAAGAAAGCGGAAAGCTCAGCTACCATCTATGTCGTAATATGGGACACTATGAATTTCATCTTACTGATTCAACAGAGATGATAACGGCATCGGCCTAGTCAAGCTGTTTTTCCAACAGCTTTTAGCCTTTGGTGTCCACCAGAACCATTGGAATATGAACCTGACAACGTTTAACGCTAGAACGTTATCTAGTGAGGCGAGTCTAGCAGTGCTATTGGAGGAATTAGAGGGCAGTAAATGGGATATAATAGGGCTCAGTGAAGTTAGGAGGCCAAAAGAAGCATATACAGTGCTCAAAAGCGGGCACGTCCTGTGCTACCGGGGCTTAGCTGAGAGACGAGAACTAGGAGTCGGATTCCTGATTAGTAAGAACATAGCTGGTAACATACAGGAATTCTATAGCATTAACGAGAGGGTGGCATGTCTTGTTGTGAAACTTAATAAGAGGTACAAAATGAAGGTTGTACAGGTCTACGCCCCTACATCTAGTCATGATGACCAGGAAGTCGAAAGCTTCTATGAAGACGTGGAATCGGCGATGGGTAAAGTCAAAACAAAATACAGTATACTTATGGGCGATTTCAATGCCAGGGTAGGCAAGAAGCAGGCCGGAGACAAGTCAGTGGGGGAATATGGCATAGGCTCTAGGAATAGCAGAGGCGAGTTATTAGTAGAGTTTGCAGAACAGAATAATATGCGGATAATGAATACCTTTTTCCGCAAGCGGGTTAGCCGAAAGTGGACGTGGAGGAGCCCGAATGGTGAGATTAGAAATGAAATCGACTTCATACTCTGCGCGAACCCTGGCATCATACAAGATGTAGACGTGCTCGGCAAGGTGCGCTGCAGTGACCATAGGATGGTGAGAAATCGAATTAGCCTTGACTTGAGGAGAGAACGGAAGAAACTGGTACATAAGAAGCCAATCAATGAGTTAGCGGTAAGAGGGAAACTAGAGGAATTCCGGATCAAGCTACAGAACAGGTATTCGGCTTTAACCCAGGAAGAGGACCATAGTGTTGAAGCAATGAACGACAATCTTATGGACATCATTAAGGAGTGCGCAATCGAAGTCGGTGGTAACGCCGTTAAACAGGAAACCAGTAAGCTATCGCAGGAGACGAAAGATCTGATCAAGAAACGCCAATGTATGAAAGCCTCTAACCCTACAGATAGAATAGAGCTGGCAGAACTTTCTAAGTTAATCAACAAGCGTAAGACAGCGGACATAAGGAACTATAATATGGATAGAATTGAACAGGCTCTCAGGAACGGAGGAAGCCTAAAAGCAGTGAAGAAGAAACTAGGAATAGGCAAGAATCAGATGTGTGCGTTAAGAGACAAAGCCGGCAATATCGTTACTAATATGGATGAGATAGTTCAAGTGGCTGAAGAGTTTTATAGAGATTTATACAGTACCAGTAACACCCACGACGATAAGGTGAGAGAGAATAGGCTAGAGGAACTTGAAATCCCACAAGTAACACCGGAAGAGGTAAAGAACGCCTTGGGAGCTATGCAAAGGGGGAAGGCAGCTGGGGAGGATCAGGTAACAGCAGATTTGTTGAAGGATGGTGGGAACACTATCCTAGAAAGGTTGGCCGCCCTATATACACAATGCCTCATGACCTCGAACGTACCGGAATCTTGGAAGAACGCTAACATAATCCTAATCCATAAGAAAGGGGACGCCAAAGACTTGAAAAATTATAGACCGATCAGCTTACTATCCGTTGCCTACAAAGTATTGACTAAGGTAATCGCAAATAGAATCAGGAATACCTTAGACTTCTGTCAACCAAAGGACCAGGCAGGATTCCGTAAAGGCTACTCAACAATAGACCATATTCACACTATCAATCAGGTGATAGAGAAATGTGCGGAATATAACCAACCCTTATATATAGCCTTCATTGATTACGAAAAAGCATTTGATTCAGTCGAAACCTCAGCAGTCATGAAGGCACTACGGAATCAGGGTGTAGATGAGCCATATGTAAAGATACTGGAAGATATCTATAGTGGTTCCACAGCCACCGTAATCCTCCACAAAGAAAGCAACAAATCCCAATAAAGAAAGGCGTCAGACAGGGAGATACGATATCTCCAATGCTATTCACAGCATGTTTACAGGAGGTATTCAGAGACCTGGAGTGGGAAGAATTGGGGATAAAAGTTGATGGAGAATACCTTAGCAATTTGCGTTTCGCTGATGATATTGCCTTGCTTAGTAACTCAGGAGACCAATTGCAATGCATGCTCACTGACCTGGAGAGGCAAAGCAGAAGGGTGGGTCTGAAAATAAATCTACAGAAAACTAAAGTAATGTTTAACAGGCTCGGAAGAGAACAGCAGTTTACGATAGGTAGCGAGGCACTGGAAGTGGTAAGGGAATACATCTACTTAGGGCAGGTAGTGACCACGGACCCGGATCATGAGACTGAAATAACCAGAAGAATAAGAATGGGCTGGGGTGCGTTTGGCAGGCATTCTCAAATCATGAACAGCAGGTTGCCACTATCCCTCAAGAGGAAAGTGTATAACAGCTGTGTCTTACCAGTACTCACCTACGGGGCAGAAACCTGGAGGCTTACGAAAAGGGTTCTGCTGAAATTGAGGACGACGCAACGAGCTATGGAAAGAAGAATGATAGGTGTAACGTTAAGGGATAAGAAAAGAGCAGATTGGGTGAGGGAACAAACGCGGGTAAATGACATCTTAGTTGAAATCAAGAAAAAGAAATGGGCATGAGCCGGACATGTAATGAGGAGGGAAGATAACCGATGGTCATTAAGGGTTACGGACTGGATTCCGAGGGAAGGGAAGCGTAGCAGGGGGCGACAGAAAGTTAGGTGGGCGGATGAGATTAAGAAGTTTGCAGGGACAACATGGCCACAATTAGTACATGACCGGGGTAGCTAGAGAAGTATGGGAGAGGCCTTTGCCCTGCAGTGGGCGTAACTAGGCTGATGATGATGATGATGATGATCCACCAGAACACTTGTAATTCTGGAAATAAAAATAAATTGAATTGAATTGAATCCAAGCGACTCGCAGATGAAACGGTGTCATTGGTTTAAGTTAAGGTGACAAGACGTCTCTATTTAGGCGGGACACCTACCGCTTTTAGCGCCGTCGTCCCGCTGTTCCACAACCTAATTGTGTTACGTTTGAGTTAGCACGTTTGGCTTACTCACAGCCTCTTCGGACCCTGAATTAGCCTGAACTGGCTGCTCTGTGGTGCCGAATCAGCTGTTGAATTTCTTCAGTGGGGTGGCGCCACCTTCAAGAATACTCGAGAGGCAGGCGGCAAAGCGAAGCACTGCTGGAAGGTAGGCAGCAGCACCTGCGATATTATAATGGTTCAGAAAGCGAACCGTTAGCTTCCCTTCATGTGTTTGGTCTGGGTGGCGCTTTTGCAGACGAAATTGCCATTCTGATCAATTCCGTGAGGGCAAGCGAACGATCGCACCTCCTAGAACGCATGACTACTTATGGCTCGTACATTTTCTCGATCCAGCTACAATGCTTTTTTTAATGCGTTGACTAACGAGCCGTAGCCAAGCCAAAGCGCACTAACCTGACCGTCTTCATGCGCTACATGCCCTCTTGATAGTCACGCATATGGTGTGTAAAGCACGGGGAATAATGCCGAAACGCAAGTGCAAATTTACTGAAGAGCTTGGAAAAGAGTTTCCCTTAACACAAACCGTTGAGTGAATGTTGCTTCTCCTTTCTATCTCCGACTTTTTAATGCGATATATGGACGCTCCAGGTGCCTTTTTGCCGTTGCCGTCGCTGTCGGCGTCGACATGAGGTTCCGTATAAAGTCCAAGGGCGATCAAATCGTCGCCGCGCGCCGTCATTTGAATGTACGAGTGAAGGCGTCTGAGGTTTAGCCGGCCGATCGCGGCTCAATCTCGCGCACGCAAACGAAGAAAGCGGGGAGGAAGCGCGCCGCCTTCAGTCGCGCGCAAGGATCCAGGGGGTGAGTAGGGAGACGGGCGCGTTCTATTCCGGGTGACCTCCCGGGCCGCTGTATCTTCAAAGCTATCTTAGACGGGTACAGAGCCCACTGCGTGCTGTGTTTTCGCGGCTTAGTTCGCGTTGATGCGATAAGACACACGAAGATAAATTCGCTCGCTGCTGCTGCCGCGCTTCCTCACTCCAGCATTTTGTCAGTGAGTGGTCTTCTCGACTGCTTTTTCTTTGATACCCCCAGTTTGTACTGCACGCTGTATTGCAAACTGAAAGCTTTCACTGGTTTATTTATTTATTTATTTATTTAGTTAGTTAGTTAGTTAGTTAGTTAGTTAGTTAGTTAGTTAGTTAGTTAGTTAGTTAGTTAATTAGTTTCCGCGGTCATCGAGTGAGATGTGTTCATGCTTGCTTGTGCGTGTGACACCATGCTTGTTAATATAGTTTGTATCCATTTGTTTACAAGCTTATGCGGCCGATAAAACTACTATACTTCGTATAGCTAGCTGTCCACTAATTTGCTTTCGCACTCGCTGCTTCGCCTATCGGGTGAAACTGCGCCTTTCGGGCGAAACTGCGCCTCTTTTGCACACTTTTTTTTCAGGGTGGGGGGGGGGGGGGGGAAGTAGCGGAAACGTCTCTTGGTTAAAAAAAGAAGAGACTAACGAGCCCAAAGATTAGGGATTATGTTGGTGCTAGCCTGAATAAATATAACCCCACGCGGAACTAGTTACTTCTGCCAACGTCTAATATCGAGAATTCAAACACCTATAGGGAAAAAATCCAAAGCGCCTTTGAACAGCGGCCAGGTGATGTCTTCAAAGAAAACAGCATAAGTACAGTAGATGCCATTTCATTAAAATATCAAGCACCTTTCACGCTATGTATCCCGATGACGTCCACGGAGGACTGAAGATTGTATTTCTGTTTTCCTGCCGGCGCGTTTCCGACGCTTCTCGAGGCATTTTCTTACACAACTCTTTTCCTGATGAAGCGAATACGGTCTCTCGGCTGGCAGATCTATACGGACGCACAGAGCGCCGTGTTTTGTTGCGCCAGGAGTACGGGACGAGAAGCTGCATATGGGGCAGGAAGTCGGGGAGAATTATATCTCATCCGCGGCTGCCACACGCCACCGGAGTGTCCAAAACAATGATGACGCTGATTGCGACGGATCTCGTAAACACGGCCGAGGCCCGCGCTGCCGGGGGAGAACGGCATTATCCGCGCCTTGTTTTGCTCGTTACTTGGCCTCCGTCACCGCGCCCACGCTGCGAGAAATAGACGCGGAGGGCGAGAGGTGGCACGGAGAGGGGGAAGCCAGCACGCTAGCGCCTTTGGGCCGCGCGAAGAAGCGCGCCGCCGGGTTCCCGAAGGGACAAAAGAATGGAGCCACGGCTGCATGGGAAGGCGGCGGCCGATTATTGCTCGGCGCCGGACATGGCCGCCCTCCATTTTCGCTGCATCTGGGCCGTGAGCGCGGCGAAGAGGGCACGTCGTCAATCAGCCGCCGAAAGGGGCAGCGACGAAAGGCTTTTCTCGTTACCTGCTTTGCGAGACGAAGAGCGACGGATGGAAACATTGCCGCGCGGCCGTCGTAGGCGGAGGACAGAATGATGACAGACGCAACTGTCGATAATATAATGGCGCTGGACTGAGAAAATACGCGACCATACCTGGCTGCGCGAGTATACCTTTCACGTCGGATGGCAGAAAGCGCGGTACCGTTACGGGCTTATAGATACATGGTCAGTTACCTGCAATACACGTACACGCGACGTGTTTATCGAAGGGCCTACGTCGCTGTCTTGGTGTACGGGTGTTGTATGTCACAAATGAATGTTACGCGTAGTTTGCAGCAAATCTAGTGCACTGCAGAACATTGACCGTGATGAATGTAGGAAGGAAGGAAGGAAAAACAGGAGGTTAAAGACAGAGACATCAACCAGGTTAAGTGTCCGGTTGGCCACTCTGCATTGGGGGATGGGGTAAGGGGTAGAAAAGATAAGAAATCAAGAAAAGATTTTCAAAAATGGGAATGTAGCAGTTCACACATTCTGTATTTGACCAATGAGTACCGTTTGTTTTAAAACGCGTACTAGCGCTTTTAGGCAGTTCGGGCCGACGTCGGCTGGGACCAGGGTCCAAGAATACTGGCTTCCGTAAGGGGACGGTTGTCAATCTTGTCGATCGTGGTGCTAAGGACTTTGTGCATTGAAACGACGACAACCGCACAGAAGGTGCGCTGTCGTTTCTTTGCACGCGCAAACTTCGCAATCCGGACTTGTGGCCATTCCGATGAGGTATGAGTACGCATTGGTAATAGCTACTAAGCCACAGGCGATAGATGAGAGTTACCTGGAAGCCATGTGGAAAGCGGAGCTTCAGATGAGGATCCAGGGAAAAATGGCGTTGGTCTTTAAAGTCTGCGGAATACCATTGGGCCAACGTAAGCTCTCGAGCAAGCGCACGGAGCTTTACCGCTGGGTCTGTTCTTGGCATCGGCGACGCAATCGCCACTGTTATGTGAAGATCGTGCGGATGCGTCTGCTTGCTCGTTTCCAAGGATCCCACAGTGCCTTGACAACCATTGAAATGCGATGTCATGTCCTTTTCAACTGCCCGATGGCAAGTTTCTCGCGTGTCTGCGACAAGTCGTTCGTGAGGTCCGCGGCGTAAGGCAGAGAGCAAACTTTTGAGGGCCCCCTTGGAATCGCAGAAGATGGACCTTTTCTGGGATGTTTCCTGATTGACCAATTGAATTGCTGCACGCAGAGCTGAAAGTTCGACAGCCATCGTTGATGTCTAGTGCAATGTTCTAAATTTTATCACTGTAGATTTTGCTGGGACAAATACTGCAGCTGCTGAACTAGAATGCATGACTGACCCATCGGTCTAAATGTAACTACGAGGGGAGGTATATATAGAAACAGCTCATCTCGGGTATTTTTCCATCAAACGTTTCAAAGTACGGCTTCTGCATATGTTGTTGCTTTTCTGTCCTTTCTTGATTTCGAGTCTCCATACACAGCGTAAGCTTTAGGTCAGGACTATGAAATGCGCTCAAGTTGTAGCAAGTATTTCTGTCCTCCCAGGAAAGAAATACCGTCATATACCCGCCACGTTTCATGTGTTCATATTAGAACACATGACCCGATTACTGAGATCACCGATTGTTCTCACTTTTTCTATAGCTTCTCTACGGCTCCAGAGGAAGTTTACGGACCTCCGTGCTTATGGACTTTCAGTTGCATGTTTGCTGCGCAACGGGAGACCATCAACAAGACAAGTTAACGAGATGTTGGGAGAAGTTTTTATATAAGCGATACTTCTTTGAAAACAGGGGTGCTGGTGTCTTGTTGTATGCAGTCACCACGTCTTTGGGTCATCGATGACTTTGAAGACCATAGAATTTTGATCGAATATGATGTGTTGCCAGATACAGGAAAGCTAGAGATTCCGCAGTCTATTCGTCGCTCACAAGCAGAAGATCGGGAAAAATGGTCTATCAAGAACAACGCTGAATCAACACAGATGCTGATTCACTTAAAATTTCGTAGTTGGATTTTGCCTTGTACAGCAGGGTCGGAGAGAGAGAAACAGAAGAAAGGGGAAAGGCATGGACGTTAACCAGAGGGGAATATCCGGTTTGCTGCCCTACGCTGGAGAATGAGAGGAGGGGGAAGTGAGTGACAGGAAAGTAGAGATAGAGAAAGAAAAGGAGCGCAGACACACAATCACAATCGGTCACTGTCACCGAATACTATCACCGCACAGCACAGTAGCACTTGTAGCACTATAAACATAAGTTCAGGCTACAACCGCTTGTCCATGTCTATAGTCCTTAAAAACTGTAACAGTGCCCTCGTTGCCCTCCCTTGCGAACAGCAGGGTCGGAAATATTAATATTTCGGCTATTCCTGCACACGCGCCTCAAGCAATTCCAATGAGGAAGAAAGAGAATAAATGGCGCAAAAGAATTACTGCATTTCGCAAGGGCTTTAACAGGGGCTCTGTGTTTTATGTAAACTGCAAATGAAACGATGTAGCCTTTCTTGTTGGCGCCTTGTATTTACAGTATAGGCTTTCTTTTTTTCGGTCAAACAAAAATAGGTACTACAAGTGCAGCCGGCGCCACGCGAGCAGCCACGCATTAATCTTCTCAATAAGAATGTGTACTGTCAGGGCACAAAACTGATCATAAGTAGACGAGCAAGCGCTTTGTCATCCGCTATAGACTAGTCCCGGCCGTGGCGGGCGTACTCCGCCGATAGCGTGCATCTAATTTACTGGGGCTTTTGTGTGAGAGCTCCAAAGCTCAAACATTAATTCTGAGGTCTTCCCTACTGCACATATCTTGGAGATGAGATGTAGCTGCGGAATACGTTAAGCGCACGAAAGCAAATCAATCAATCAATCAATCAATCAATCAATCAATCAATCAATCAATCAATCAATCAATCAATCAATCAATCAATCAATCAGTCGACCCACCTCGAGGGTGACGGGGAGCCGGACGAGGATGCCGGTGGCGGCGCCTTTCCAGGGAACACCAGCACAGTATAGGACACGAGCCAACGGCGCAACTGGCACGAGTAGTAGGTGTTGGACCAGCGGCCGCGGTAAGTGGTGGCATCGACGCGCGGTCGGCCCGCCGTCGCTGCCACCGCCGAGTCGTCCTCGTCCTCGGTTGGAAGCCACGGCACGTTGGCCAGCTGGAAGTTGCGGCGCTCCGCAAGGCGACCGGCTTCGGCGCGGCTCAGCGATGCCATGTAAGTGACCCACGGATGCGAGGCGGTGCCGTTGGCACCCGCCAACAGCACGCGGCACGCAGAGAACCGCTCGTCCGAGGCCAGCGTCTCGTTCAGCAGCAGCAGCAGTAATCCTGCAGCGCCGTGCGTCTGTTTACGCGAGCTGCAAATCGCTCTCGATCATTGTGCAAGCCGGCTGCCGCAATTATGACATTGCAAACGATGGGTGCCTCTGGGAGAACGTACGCGTGAATTTTGCTGCCATATTTTTTTTCACCATACATATATATATATATATATATATATATATATATATTTGCCTTTGTTCTTTTTATTCAAATAGAGTGTGTTCATGCTTCAACCGTCGCCGCACACACACAAATTCATTCTCGTTTTCATCATGTAGCTTTGATCACGCAGTGGGACTTCAATAAAACTTGTCAAATAGCTTGATTGTGCACGTATGGGCGTATCGGATGCTTGTGCGTGGATGCTAGCCAGCACGTATACATTTACTTCGAATTTCCCATTGGCAACAGCTTCGATAAGGTTGTTGTCAAATTGTGATGTGAAATACAATGCAACATTACTTTTTTATTGCACACGAACTCGTGAGCAGAGTAATAACTTATTTGCAGAAATGTTGATACAAGCCGGAATGTCTGTGCACATAACATCGCTGATAATAAACCCGCTTCGTTTTCATCGTGGCTTTAACCGTGCCTGCAACGGCAGCAAAGCGAGGTCATTCATAATTATGCACGTAACTGGCGTTAGCCTAGCCCCGATGAAAAAAAAATGGCCACGAGGGTGACACTGCGCACGCAACGACCGCTGATATCACTTTCGCTGTCTATGCACGCGGCCGTAAAGCGCGGCGCCTCGGAGCGTTAGGTCGCGTAGCGCAAGGTCGTCGAGGGGCACGGTGCTTCGCCTTTCACCACAGGCCAGAAATAAATTGCCTCAAACCTCGCCCGGGGGGGGGCACACAGCCCCGAAACTACGGCGGCTGTGGAAACCCAACGCGGAACCAACGGATTTGAGGTCTCACATCTTATCACGACTGCGCGCGCCTTACTTATGTCGCACACCCCCTCTTCCCATGCGCGTCGGTGGCTAGACACCAGTGCAATGACGCTTTTCGGGCCCTGCAAACGTCATACGAGCTTTCGAATTGCGAAATGGCCGACTGAATCGCTGGATCTATGTTCCCAGCACAGAAGAAACCCCTTCTCTCCCCCCCCCCCCCCTCCCGGTGTATTCACGTCCGCCAAATGAGACCGGAAATTTAAATTTTTATCTAGGGTGACGACGACATGCAACCCTGAAGGTTCGTATTATTCGTACCCATCACTGTGTTACTCTGTTACTTCCACAATGCAAGGACGTTTGACTGGCTGCTTATCTCACCCCACGAGGTACGTGCGTTGTGTTTAATTAGGCAAACGTGCTATATGTAATCGAACTGTGACTCGGTATATATGCTTACATAACTTACGCGTTCCATGAAGATAAAAAAAGGCGTAGTCTGCCACTCGCACGCTACCTCGTGGAGCGTGACCTCGTGATAAGTCATGCGAAATGTCTCAACGGCACGAACTCGACTTGGGGGCTGGATATGTGACGAACAATACGTTTCTAAGAAGCATTATTATCGGGTACCTCGTTCTTTATTTTTAAGCGCTGCTGCGACGGATGTTGTCCTCGCATTAAAGTTTGTCTTATCTACTGATCGGCTCCGTTGCAAAACTACATTATTTAATGTTAGAGACTCGAACGTAAACGCTCTGAAATTGAACGACATTGTCAGAAAGCGTATCCAGAAGCAGGTGCTACGGAATTGCAGGAATTCGCCAGTGTTTCTACGTGACCATGGTCCTCGTCTTATTTAGGACTGAATATTTATTACGGATGCAGCAGCAACGTGCCGAATTTTGTTTGTTAGATTTTGCTTACGCCAGTTGATAATTTGCCGACCCGATAAGCACAATCTGTGGTTGCCTTTGCAAGCTATAGTTTCGCGCGCCTCTCTGCTACGAGCGTCAGTACAGCTACAAACGAGTACAGTGGCTGAGATTATCAGTGTAGTGGCTACAACAGCCACAAGATGCTGAGCACACAGTAAGTGGTGCAACTCAGCACAGTAAAAATGAATTCTGTGGTACCCGATGTTAATCTCCTACACGTCTACACTAGAAAGCTATCATTCGATTTAGACAATCATCCGTGCGTGGTTCCGGCCATATTATTTATTTTCCTTTCTTTTTTCTGCGTTGATAACATTATACAAAGAAGATACGATGGTTCGTCAACGTGCGTAAGCAAGAAAATGCGTGGCCACTTTCTTGCCCGTCTGCCGTCGGTGGCCACTATACGCACGTTGACGTCGTCGAATACCTTTACCGCGTGTCGCGGCCACTCACGTTCGCTGTTGTGTCCAGCCACTTGGACGAGCAGACGGGCCGCCAAGTCCACCTTTTGGCGCAGCAGCTCGGCGTGTGCTTCCGGCAGCTCGACGTCCACCACGTGGAACGACTCGGCCGCGGCTGCCGAGTCCGCTGGGAAGGAGCCCGCGGTGCTGTCACACGCCACCGACTCGACGCGCTCCAGACGCTCCTCCGGCGTCGACGCGCTGGTGGCGCGCCGCGACACCCGCACCGCCGGCCGCTCATCGTCGCCGGCTGGTCGCTGGCGCTGCGCGATTTGAGCGCGTTAAGGCTTTCTGCGCTGTGACTGGCACATTACGATCCCGCCTCGCCGACCGCGTGCGCGAGTGACAGCGACGCGGCGTTCCGGTAGCGTCCGTAAGTTTTTTTTTTTTTTTTTTTTTTTTTTTTTATGCGCTCTGTGGAGAATCGTTCTATTCCTATTCGTCTGCATTTCAATTCTCTCGATGTGGGCACACGTAGCATGGCAGCACACGTACCAAACTGCCCTTATAATTATTTTCTTCGTTAACCTGATATAATGCACGAGTTTCAGGCAAGCTAACACTAAACTGTTTATTTTTCCTCTATAAACTGCCGCCATTTTCGTGAGATGGCCCACCCGCGACCGCGTTACACAGTCGCAAGACATGGCATATGCGTGGACTTAAACGCCTGCGCTGCCTGGGGGCCGAAGAGCGATTGTACGGCTCAGTCCCTGAATAGCATGTAGCTATAAAACGCTCTGCAAAGTTAAACGCAATGGACGTTTATTTTGCCATTCGTCTAGCGCTACATTAATAAACCCATTGCAGGGCGCGAAAAATATCGAAACTTCGTTGACAAGTTTATGCTCTGAAGGAGTAGGCTTTGCGAGCTTTCTCGCGTTTTGCTTTTTTTTCAGCATGCTTTAGACTACCTTCCTGCAACCAAGTCACATGCTATTGTCAGTTTCAAAACTATTAAACTATTGCAGGCATATTTAGTTTAGTACGAAACAGCCGCATACTAGGGAAGGTTTCGGAGTTGCTCCGCCCTTTCTACATATTCTCTGGCTACTCAGGCTATCACGCGTATGCATGTATCTAAAGCACAGGCTGTCATGTGTATGTAGGTAGCGCAAGTGCAGTGCGCGATGCTACCGACCTGATATCGCAGGATGCGAGCTCGGTGCTTGCAGTGCAGGCAGCCGGAGCCGAGGGCCCAGAATCCGAGAAGGGCGACGCACAGCAGGGCCTGGCGGCGGCCCGACATCAGCGCATTGTGCGCCTAGGGCGCCGCCCTCACTGCAAGGCCGGCCTCAGCGCTGCTGCACCTGCTGCTGCCGGCACAAAAGGTCCACTGCTCACGACAACGCTGCAGTTAACTAAGCCATAAAATCACGTAAAACTGTTTAGCGCAGTTATCCCAGTTAACAGTACAGTTAGCTCATGGTAATACAAACTGCAGTCTGCCATAGCGTTTTACGCGGCCAAAGTACCCTACAAAGGGACTTATTAACTAAACTCGTGAGACTGCGCAGCCAACCGGGAATTTTGCATAATGCATTAGGCCACTGCCGATGAGTCAGTTGCTAGAAAACCTGCGTAGTGTTGAAGGGCTTCTTGGCGGGAACTGCATTGAACACGATGTCCTGACTGTGGGCGAGCAGCCCATGCTTTTGCAAACAGAATAAGTTTGTGTTTCTCACGCATTGGTGCCTTTAGCACTCTGTCATAAGGCTCAGATGCGGACTGTATTTTGTGACGCGGAACCAGCAGTGCAGCAGATTACTGAATCTGTGCTTAAACGCGGCCATTGTTACTTGTTTGCTCTCGACGTGACCGAGTATAGTACAAGCTCCGCTTCAACGAAAGGGCGCAGTCTCACGGCTTCCCCGACATGATAGCATTGATCGCGACACTGCGGCTGAGACAGAGCCAACAAATTCCCTTGGGGATTCGTCCTCTATATAAATCCCAATTTTTGAGCCCAGAAGTGGACAAATTACACATTAAGCGCCCAAATGCAACACATTTTTGGGCTCTGCATGATCAGCGCGATAGCCGGCTCTTTCTATGCTTGATCCGGAGTTTAGATATCGGATACCATAATCCAATCAGAGAAACTTTTTTTAATTATGGGGTTTTACGTGCCAAAACCACTTTCTGATTATGAGGCACGCCGTAGTGGAGGACTCCGGAAATTTCGACCACCTGGGTATCTTTAACGTGCGCCTAAATATAAGCACACGGGTGTTATCGCATTTCGCCTCCATCGAAATGCGGCCGCCATGGCCGGGATTTGAACCCGCGACCTTGTGCTCAGCAGCCTAACACCATAGCCACTGAGCAACCACGGCGGGTCCAGTCAGAGAAACTATACGAAGGTCTTTGGCATACACTTGACGTGGACTCTGTTCAGTGTTATTTGAAGAGGAAGCTTTAGCACGATGGCAGCTCTGGTTTTCCTATTCAAATAATGTAAAACGCAGAAATGCTTGTATATGAGACAGCCGCTGGACCGATTTGAATTAACTTTTGAGAAAGAAATTCTTGGAAATTGGTAAGCTTAAGAAAAATTGAAGCACAGAATTTACAAACCGGTACCTCAGCACCAAAAACATATATTGTGTTTGTGCAAACTGGCATCTACTGGAGCCTCTGAACCGGACAAATTCCTTCAGCTTACGTGAAATAGTTTGTGTTTACCAGTGTTATTGCAGAATTCCTACTCACAAATAAGTGGTGTATTTGAGAGCGGAATAACATATTTAAATTATGTGCGCTTTAGATGTCTTACAAGGCGCAGAAAAATATGACGGCCTAAATAAAGACGTTGGTTCCCACACTGACTAGAACTTATTCTTTGACATGCAACAAGCCACATCAAATTCAGAGCAGTGGATGCTGCGAAAAACCATCTCTCCTTTCCTATGAATGCAGAAAGCAGCTCTTGATGTAAAACCTCCTTTCAATGTCTGCTAGGATAGCCCGGACTCGGAGCAACGCACCATGCTAGAGGAAATTTATCATGTGCTCTGCGTCTGCCTCATAAGCTCTAAAAATAGACAGAAAATGACTCTGTTTGGCATGGATCAACAATCGGTCATTTTCTCAGAGTTACTTTGGGCTCACGGCCAAGACACAAGGCGGCAGTGATCGTCAAGCCACAAAAGCAAAATAAAAAAATACAACGACATAAAGAGCAAACCCAGCGTTGACTCTAAGAGCCCTGCCAGTATTCGTGTCGTCCTTCAGAACTTCTATGTGGTCATTATCACACACACACACACACACACATACACACACACACAAAGGCACGCGTGTACGTGTGTGTGTGTGATAATGACGACATAACTGTTCTGATAACGCATGCGTCGTATCCACTGCTTGGAGCTTCTAGAACTGCCAGCACAAGCCTACATCAATTTATGCGCAATCAATCGTGTCCTTGAATACCTGCTGCCGCTATGCTACAGCTCTTTCATGTTGGTTTCGTTAAGTTTACATAAGCAATGACTCAACAAATATGCGATACAAGAATAAAAGTCAAATCATCTTATAGCGTCCATAGTAAGTGTTAATTTCGACGCGATGAAATTGGTATTTTTCGTGTTTCTTGTTTAGTTGTTATTAAGAGACATTGCATCCATTGGCATATATTTTAATCAAAGACTGAAACTTCAAGAGCGTTTTCTCAAGCCAGTTACTTGACAGTGCCGAAGAGGAGAAACAATACTGTGTAGTATGCAGTATTGCGCGCTGGCGACATTATTGGACATCTAATGTAGGCGGCACACTGCAGTGAGCAGCATTCCTGGCAAGTTTTCCCCCCGAAGCAGGGACGGCATGAGCTCTGAAAGATATGCCAGGGAACTGTGGAAAGGAGCGAAGATCAGTTAACCGCTATGTGGTCATTGTAATGAATTGGACAGGCGCGATTACATAAACTTCTTTCTCTCCGGAAATCAAGTTTATTTTTCTGTACTAAGGCACACGCGTTTGATAACGACGCAAAATTGCAATGTCTTTGTCACCAGAAATAAAGAAAACTCGCATTATTACCATATACGTAATTTCTTAGCTTCATACATTATATCTTCTCACTGTCCGAGACCTGCATAACAATGCAATGCGTCGTGACCTTGAGCGCTGAACACAATCAACCCATTGCAACTGTTCCACTTATCTCTCTTATAGCAGCTTTGGAAAAATACTACGTATATACTGACCGCGAGTTCCACCCGTAAAAGCGGTAGACTAGATTTTAGGGCGGCATTTTTCGAGCCCCCTGGCTCCTCTCAAGTAGGCGCACATAGCGACGCGCAACAGGTCGCTGTCACTTGTCACCGTCTCTGGTTTATTTCGTGACCGGCCACTTACACCTGCCTCGATCGTCTGCAACCGCGGTACTCCCTCCGTCCGATCTTGGACAAGTGCAAAGCAAACTGGCCTGCGCTGTTTGAACAGCGCCAACTCGACGGGGAGCCACGGCAGAAGGAGGGAGAGCGAAGTGTGGCGGTGCGTGGGCGGAGAAAGAGGAGGAGGGAACCGCCGATCCGGGGCCTGGGGAGCCGTGGCGTGCGCGCCCCCTCGGGCTGCTTACGAAATGTCGGCAGGTGCGCGTACGAGACCCCTCGGCGATCGATACGGCAGAGCTCTCCCGGAAGACCGTCCCATAAAGATTGCCGGCCGCCGGCTATCGTTGGCAACCCTGGACCGAGCGCCCGACGTCTGCACGCCCGCGCGCGGTTCCCACGCTCGTGAGAGATTGTTCGGGAAGGGGGTGCAATCGGCTTTTCCTGTCCCTAGCTGACTGCACACTAAACATTTTTACACCCCTATGGGTGTTAAGAGGGGTGCTTTCTGCATTTACACCCATGTCCACACCCTTTTAGCACCCTTTTCGATCAAAACACCCTATCACAAGGGTGTATACTACACCCTTGTGTAGTATACACAAGGGTGTAGTATACAAGTTCTGCCTCGTTAACAGCCTCAATAAATCTTGTTCACTCGAGATGCAACATAGTCTTGCTGCACAGGGTGATCACCTTTCTAGGGTTGACTACCCTTTGGCCTTAATTTCAGCCATAGTGGAACAGCTTCTGAGGGGCACAAACCGTGATGAGCCGGCTCAGTCAAGGAACCAGCCGGTTGAAAGACATAGGTTCGCAGTGCCACCGTAAGTGCATGATGTCTCCGATAGGCTAAAAAAGACTCGGCAACCTCCAGGAATCACAGGCCTTTTCTCAACCCCGGAAAAGCTGGCAAAGCTCTGTAAGTGCGTAAACGCGCCCAAATCACGTCAGAGTTCTTGCTCTGTCGGGCACAGAAAACGTTTTGCGATATGTGCAACGAATTTGGTTTACCATATTCCCCTACTTTGAGGCAGTAAATATGTTGGACGGACAGGCAGGTGCCTAAATGATCGTTTAAGAGAGCACTATAACGTCCATAACACCGTTCAAGGCCACTTGGGCATCCATTGCGCCGGGACTGTGACGGCGAGCCCCTCTTAGAAGATGCGGAAATTCTAGTGAGACACAGCTAACAGGTCATCCGGGAAACTATAGAAGCAAATTTCACCAGAAAACTGGGTAGTGTGTGCGTTAGTTCCCCCTCTATCACGCTGACCCTAGTGAAGTCTTGTATCTCAAGAGATAGAAATTGTAATGCTTTTTTATCAGATGACCACGTCCTTAAGTACAATGACTTGCTGTTAGACGCCCCTTGTGACTCATTTTCTGCGCATGCCCGCTATTGTATACATACACACAATGTGGCAACGCAATTAAATATTATTGGAAGTCAGCGCAGTCTATGTCGTCTCTCGCAGTCCTTGTAATTGACGCTGTACGTAATTTTTTCACATTAATTGCCAACTATCCCAAGAAAGCACCTTTTTCAGTATATTTATAATGTTTGATACGACCATTTGCTGGCAAATGTTAACAGTGTGATATTTAACTTGAACTTTTACATGACTGCCTGTGCCTGTGTTCTTTTAGTAACCGGAGTATGGCTAATTTATTAAACCATATTTGCTAATTTGCATACTCACATGCTATAACAAGCCCTAATCTTGTATTACTGCATCTAAGTGCAAATAATTTAGAAATATACTATGTATTTTAAAACACTGTCCAGCTTTCGTGCTCAGCTAAATCGTTTAATCAACAGTGGTTTGCTTTTATCAGGCCTTCTACTGCACCTTGCACCCACACAATAGTAAATGTGGAATACTCACTCTTGATTTATAGTAAGAAAAGAACCTATTTTCAAACTGCATATTGTATATGTACCAGTGCCTTCGGGTTACAAGACGGAAATTTATACAAACTGGAAGTGTAGTTAGAAAATCTGCTACACAGCACTTTTAGCACAGAGAACTCTCGTTTCACAAAAGAGGACAAACTATGTAGGCACTAAAAATTCTACATATTTTTCGTGCTCAAGTAATCTTGTTGGAAAGAGAAAATTAGCAATAATGCTGCTGACTTAAACCTCACTTAAAGCACGTCTATGCTTGGAAAGTATTGTTTCAGTCCGAAAAATGTTGGCCAGTTATGCTTACATCGACTTTCCAAACTTTTCATAATGCTTTGCGATTACATTAGTGTACAAAGCAACAGGTGTCTTGTGAATTTGCTCTGCATTTCAATTACTCCCCTAATTCACCTTTGCAATGTCCCCCCTTGTTTTTTTCAAGGCATCGAAACTTGAATTTTCTTTCATTGAGCCTTATACTGAAAATTTATTCCTTTATGTGGCCCAAAACACTGCGAGGTCAACTCAGGCTCTTTCAGTGCTGCTATACATAGTTTCTTCTCTAATAACAGATTTGATCAATACATATATTTTAGATACCTTTGTGGGAAACGTACATGTTCTTGTACTTACCGATGTGTTTGGTGATTGTGCATGTTTATATTTCGTGTGATTTATGTATATATTGTACTCTGTATTGCTGCATGCAATAAATATATTTACATTTTTCTTGAAAATGCAGCATATATCGTACCAGTCTGTGTTGCATGTTATGTGGATCTGGAAATCGTGAAAACCGCTGGTGTTGATATACCTGCTCAAAAGTGACATTTGCTAGGTTGTATTTGTGCAGCGAAGACAGGTTTTGCAATATACACCGTGAATTACTAATATGTAATGTGAACCACACGTATACGTGCGTGTGTGCCCATCGAAGCTTCAAGGCCGGCTGTTCGACGGTGCGTTTGGTAGCCGAACTTGAACCTTCTGGCACACGCGAGAGTTACACGTGGATCGCTGTACCGCGGCCCGCCGCGTCGCGCCACGGTCTATGGGCGAGAGCGTGGAAGCGGAGTTTACAGTTGTCGCCGCGTTTCGCGAGGAGGGCGCTAGTTGTCGGGGAGAGCCCGCGCGAGGCACTGGCGGGAAGGAGCGAGCATTAAAAAGGGCGCGCAGCTCAGTGGTTTTAATTTTTTGTTTTATTCGCGCGCATCGTTACTGTTTAGTGTCACTCAAGATAGTTCACGCCTGCGTGATCTTCTATGCTTGCGGCACAATGCCGCGCAACTGTTGCGTGCCGCTGTGTACGACGAATGCTTCGAAGAACACCCAAATCCGCTACCACGAGTTTCCCTAGCGACTCAGAACGCAGGGCAGCATGGCTGCGAAATATTTCCCGGAGGGGACCTGGCGGGAAAGGAACAATATAGCAGCCAAATGACAGGTCATTGGTGTGTGCTCTGCATTTTACAGAGCGCCACTACAAGGCGACCGCCAAGTTGATGGTGCTTTTGCCAAGTGCGGTGCCGACAGTGTTCCCCAGTTATCACAGCTACATGAGCACGAGGGCCACGTCAGCTCCAAGGAAGAAGTGGCCGCGCTTGGAAAGAAGATAGGGTGATCCGCAGTCACGGGCAAAATGTGCGGGCACTGTTGCTTCACATGACGAGCCTGTTGTTAGTCAAAACGGCCGGCTCACTGCCTGACAGCAATGAAACCGTAATGTCTAATAACACCGAGCCAGTGGTTGAAACCTGTGCTGAAATTGCATCATTTGCAGATGCATCATGCCAAACTTCTCTCAAGTTTGAAAAAACGGCCTTCGCTTGAACGCGCCGCGTACAAGCGAAGGCCGCGCGTCTTAAAGGAGCGCTACACTGCAGGCACTTCAAGAGGTCGATGGAGCTGAGGAGCGCGCACAATTTTTTGAAAAGAACAAGGACATTGCCTATTTTACGAAGGTACTCGATGGTGTTGCACAAGGCGACAAGACTGCTGAGTTCATTAGGAACCAAGTCCGCAGTATCTCCATGAAGAAGCCTAAATGTGGCAACGTCATTCTAAGAGAGTGTGTAATTTGGAAGGCTTGCTCAAGCAAAGGATATATGACCATGTAAGATCCAGAAATCTTTTTAAGCTTCCTTGCCGTTCAACACTGCAAAGATATATATATGTACGTTGGCCATTCAACTGGTGAAATTGGCGTCACTTCGATGATAAAGGAGCGGCGGTGTATAGAATTTTTTCTTCAGCACCTTTTGCAATGCCGTGAGCTGACTTGCAGAGCGGAGGGCCGTACCATGGAAGTGTGCAAAGTTTTCCTGAGAAAGCTCTTGCGACCGGTCCCATGCAAACTGGGCAGGAGATATTAACCTGTCAGTTGAGCGACTTGTACGCCTGGCGCAAAAGCCTCTCGCCAGGAAAGTACTGCGCCTGTGATTACAACAACAGAGTATTATTTTTCCTACACGGACAACAAAGCAGTTATAACTTATCCGTTGCTCTAGCTCGTCTTCTTTTTTCTAGAGTGAAAAACACAATGCTTCAGTAAATACAAGCCCACTTGTCAACAAGCGGCTGTGCTGTCGCAGAAATAACTGTTGCATAAACGAACATCTTCGAGAGTGTACAGCGCAACGGCAAGGAAGGAGGAAACAGAGAGACGCGCACAATGCGAACTAGCTCAAGCAACCACTTTAGTTACAAACGAACAGTTGCTATATTTTGGTGGAAACATCGCCGACCTGGTACATTCGATAGTCACGCCTACTAATATGATTAACACTATTAAAAATTTATTATCGCCCTTTAAATAGCGGCGAGAGCATGCGAGCTGCGCTGTCACGCTGCGATCCGCCGCAAATATCTCCGGCTGCTCTCCCCTACTGGTGGCGCCGCTGCGGTGGCCCGGAACACTAGGGGAGCTACGCCGTCTCCGCCGCATCGGCAGGCCGCACCTGTGCGTTTTCATCGAGCGGCCGTGGCTGTACATAGTAGTAATTGAAGGCGTGTACTGCCGAAACTGCCTTCCATACACACTAGAAATAAAAGGGTGTACACCCTTCCAACACCCACATAGATGGGTGTTAATATGGACATGCACCCCTACACCCTAAATTTATTTTGCTGGACACCCTTCCTCTAGGGTGCTATAATTGCACCCGAACTGTAGGGTGTAGACAACAGCACCCTTAGGGTGTTCGTCTGGCGACAAACTGATTTACACCCTTAAGGGTCTTAAAATGTTTAGTGTGTGCTCTGCGGAAAAAAAGGGGGTGCGCGCCTTGGAATTACTGCACGGTGGCGTTATCCATAAAAGCACCGCAGTGAGGCCAATCCCCTGCGCGGTCTTCATCGTGAAGATGCAGAGAGCGAACGACGTGCGAGAGAAATGGTAAGAAGTTACCTTCGAAAGGATCCTGCCTGCACGCGCTGACACAAAGCACGAGGAGAAGAACAAAACGTATTGTGCGGCGCAAAGGTAACTGGGGTGGAGCAGTCAAAGCTTACGCGTGCAGAGCATTGACATTGTTTGAGCTCGCATAGGTGCCTCGCATCCGCGTGGATTCGCCCGTTTGCGCTTTAAGCGTGTAGCACGATGCAGCTAGATAGCGCTGTACTTAGGGTGCTTAGACAGGTGATTCTCAGGAATGCGTGCGTTCGTAGCGCATAACGATACGCAAACACACATTTACTTTATCGTTTTAAACGATAGATTCTAGAATAAGGCCACGATAGAGCACAGTCTCCCGATGCAGCCTTTCAGATGTGAGTCGAAAGAAATTTCGTGCAGTCCCAGACACTACGTCCTGCAGTGATTTACGGTAACAGCGTTCCATGTACTCCACTGTGCCTGTGTACGTCTCTCGAGATCGAGCTTCATCTTTCAGTTATATAAACGCGCATAATTTACCAAGCCTCTTGAGGCTGTGCAACTCTTCCCTGGTGTACTGTACGGGCACAATGTGAATGTTACATGCTAACAGGGATCATGAAAGGGCGCGCGTTTCTATGCTGAGGCATCAAAATGAGTGGTTACAACTTATGTACGTACAATACGTACTTGCTATTCTTTTCATTCTTTCTTCGGGCGCTCGGTTTCCATATCGGTTTCACGAGCGCCATAAGTCATTCTCCTGGTGGTGCTTCTCCATTTGCCAAGCAGACCGATGCACTAAAGCACCGGGGAAAAAAAAAAGAACAGCTCGTCTTCTTTTGGAAAGCATTCAGGCGGCGGGGGGGGGGTCGCTGCGTCCCCTAGCACGCTTAACGAGCGCGGTAGCTCTCAGTTAAAATAAGAGAAAGCATCCTCTCCGATTGTATGGGGTGCAACCGGATTGCGTGCTTCAAATGCACATTCCTGACTACCTGCAAAAGCGCGCGTTAGTGCGAGCACAGCACTGATACATTTCTTGGTGCGTTCCTGCTTAATTGGTAAAAATGCAGCGCGACTGGGACCAAGACAAGATTCACAAAAACAGCATCACAAGCCTGAAGTACGAGTAGCAGTGTGAAACCTTTCGTAGGAAGCGGTTTAACTCGTATGAACCGACTCGCCCAAATCAAGGCTGTTCGACATAGCGCTTGCATACCGTCGTGCAGTGTTATCTTCACTCTATACATACATAGATTAATTTATTCGTCTTAGTCATTCATTAAGTTTTCCTTGGTATTTCTATCCCGATGTTTTCACTAGGCCCAGTACGCCTGTAGAAATGCAACCCGCAATTGGTCATCGTCGCTTCCGTTGTCTCTCTTTTGCGACAATTCATATGGGGGCTTGCATGGCACCGAATGCCAGCCAGTGAGAAAACAATGCCACGTGTAATAATTTTTATAAAGACGATGCAAAATATGCGAACTAATGCTCAATTGTCAGATCTGTTATCTGCTACATAGCGTTTGACTACGCCTTCTGGCGCAATCATATGGGCCCATGAAACATCTTGTTTTATACTATTCTTATATAGATTGTGCCCTAGCTATCGTGCACCAAGATTTAAAGATATGCAAATTTCACGCAGCTGAAAAGAACCAAGGTAATGTTGTTTTCCGTCGCTTGGAGATAGAGCTTTTTTTACATTCCGCCTATATACAGAATTAGCCTTAATTAATTATTCATCTTCTAAAATAATATAATTATATCAAAAATGTCAATAACAAAATTGTAGAGTAACATGAAAAACTCCCGATACAGCTTTCTGTTGCTCAATACGTGCTACATAAAAGCTTTTTTCCGACCGTGAAACAAGCCCGCGAATACACGCAAGGTGCCTCGAGCGACCAGACGCGCGGCAATTTTGTATGTATTCGCGCGCAATTAATTAAGACTAATTATGTAATTAACAGGCCTGGAGTGTGGCCTGATCCCGGTGAACAGAACCGGTAACGCACTCCCTCACCAGAGCAGGATTGGCCACCCTAGTGCAGTACTTGGCCACAACCTCCTATATGAACACGACAATCAAAACAGTCTCGGAAGAGAACAGCAGTTTACGATAGGTAGTGAGGCACTGGAAGTGGTAAGGGAATACATCTACTTAGGACAGGTAGTGACTGCGGATCCGAATCATGAGACTGAAATAATCAGAAGAATAAGAATGGGCTGGGGTGCGTTTGGCAGGCATTCTCAGATCATGAACAGCAGGTTGCCATTATCCCTCAAGAGAATAGTTTATAACAGCTGTGTCTTACCAGTAATCACGTACGGGGCAGAAACCTGGAGGCTTACGAAAAGGGTTCTACTTAAGTTGAGGACGACGCAACGAGCTATGGAAAGAAGAATGATAGGTGTAACGTGAAGGGATAAGAAAAGAGCAGATTGGGTGAGGGAACAAACGCGAGTTAATGATACCTTAGTTGAAATCAAGAAAAAGAAATGGGCATGGGCAGGACACGTAATGAGGAGGCAAGATAACCGATTGTCATTAAGGGTAACAGAATGGATTCCAAGGGAAGGGAAGCGTAGCAGAGGGCGGCAGAAAGTTAGGTGGGCGGATGAGATTAAGAAGTTTGCAGGGGCAACATGGCCACAATTAGTACATGACCGGGGTAGTTGGAGAAGTATGGGAGAGGCCTTTGCCCTGCAGTGGGCGTAACCAGGCTGATGATGATGATGATGATGAATTATGTAATTAGGTGGAATGCAAAAAAAAATATTCTCGAACATCTCGAAGCGAAGGCAAACAACACTACCTCGGTTCTGTTCAGCTACGTGTCATTTCCATATTTTAATATCTTGATGCATTATAGTCGGGACACCCTGTTTAAGTATTGGAAGACTGACTGCTAAGCATGCACTGTTATTCTATCTACATGACACTACGCTTGATCAGTCGTTTCATTTAACTGCCACGTTGAGGAGGTGATTTTCTTTTTTTATTCTGTAAAGCTTAAGAATGAGCACCCCGTATGTACGTGACTGCGATTCTATAACTGTCTCCTTTAAGTAAACACACAGGGCATGATGAGCAACAACACTTCGATGTCGCCCCCCACAACGCTGACACGAGCTCGTCTCCGCGCTGCTGCGACGACGGAAAGCGGCGACGGACGGCGTGTCTGCAAGCGAACCCACCTTGACTCCAGAGTGACCGTCGACGCAGTCCTCAGCGAAGCTCGCGCCTGCAGAACGGCTTCTCGCGTGGCGTCGCGGCATTGCGCACGGCATGGGCGGCATCTGCAAAGGAGCAAGCCGGAAACGGTATATTTGGGGAGGGAAACTCGGTGATCTAGCGGTAACTACGAGGGCAAATGCGTCGGCATCAAGTCGCACATCTTTGAGGTCCAGAATTCATGATTATATGCGCATGTATTGCAGCTGACGGTGGTCTTCTTCGGACCACCGTCAGTTGCACTTTGCTCCTCGAAGAGGCAGGATGTGCGTCGAAAGAGCTCCCGAACAACACTTCACATTCGGAGCGCAGACTCCGAGTTGCATAGTTCCCTGCGCGTCAGGCTGACGCATTTCTTCCGCGCAAGGAACTGAACGAGAAACACCAATAGAGGATAGTCGTATTCAGACGAACAACGGCCGTCCAATGACCTCGACTGTAAGGCTGCCACGTCTGCCCCTACATTCATATGACCTATTGGGAGCAGGCTGCTTTCGTCACATTGCGGCGCAGGCGAGCGTCCCGGAACATTTTCGCAAACTTCGATGTGGCTTGGCTGCAGTGCCTCAACAGATCAATATGCGTAAAATCCAAACGTCGTCTGCACACTGCATGTTATAGTAAGAATACTGAAAATATTTGCGTTTTATGCGCTGTGGACAAAATACGATCGCAATAACACTTTTGCATGTCTGCTACATTTCTTTGTTCACTGATCACTCGAGAACACCTGAGTAGAATGACGAGAAGCAAGGCAGCGCTTCGTCAGTTTTCGTAACTTTAAAACATTTCATTATCTCACTTCTCTACATTGAGAAAATGAGATTGCATTAACTATCTCTCCACCCGTACGTCATGTTTAGTATAATTAGCGATGAATGCAAATTCTGCGCTGCACAAGTGCTTATTTTTTTACACTATTCAGCGCCAATTTTCCTTTCTGTTCATAGATTTCGGTGGCCATCGCATGCAGTAGCATAGCGGACGAAGACAGCTTTGTGCGCATCGCAAAGATGGCTGCGCCGACTGCGAAAGCGTGATGCTGTCGCAGCAAATGAGTTCACAATAAGCGGAAATACTGAAATTGTTTTGCTTAAGAAATATACCTTCAAGTTCAAGCTTCATTTTCTTTCATTTCTAACAAGATGTGAAAGTTATCCAGAGAAGGAGCTTCCTACGCGCGAGCAGGCTGTTCGTTCTCTGATGAAGCTTTGGCTTTCTGTAGAAACATAATATCAACGATGGATTTTGTTTCACATCCAGTGCCTTGGAGCTTCAGGATTTGTCTGTGTGGAAGAAGCCTTTGAGATTAACTCTTGGCAGGGACTTCTTTCTTCTTTTTTTTTTTTTTTAATTCCAACATTTCGACGCTTGAAGTAGTAGCTTAGCGCGAATAAAACCACGGACACAAGGAAGACAGACAAGGCCAAGCGCTTCTGTGCTTGTCCTTCCTTGCTACATTTGCTGTCTTCCTTATGTCCGTGGTTTTATTCGCGCTAAGCTACTACTTCAAATCTGGACGACCAACTAGCCCAACAGACAACTCTTCTAGAATTTCTACTCTTGTTCCCGGCCAGTCTCGTTCACCAATGAATCTTGCTTGCTATAGTTTGACGTTATCTATTTAGTAGGGGGCTCCTTTAGACTGTGTCACAGCCTTTGACAACATTCGTGAATTTTTTTATGGCTCGTTTATTTCAGTACCTGGCCACGGTGGCTGCATTTCGATGGGGGCGAATTTCGCAAACACCCGCGTACTTAGATTTAGGTGCACGTTAAAGAACGCCAGGTGGTCCAAATTTCTGGAGCGCCCCACTATGACGTGCCTCATAATCAGATCGTGCTTTTGGCAATTAAAACCCCATAATTTATTTTTTTAATTATTTATTTCAGTGATGACGGGCGCATTTTTTTTATGTATGACCAATTCAAAAATGTCTAGTGGGCCACTTTGGTTTTTCACGCAGAAAATGGCAATGATATCAAAAGCATGTAATACGAATTAACATACTCGTTTATTTTCAAGCATCCATCTTGAACCTCCTCGCATCTTCTTCTTTCTCCCCTGCCTTGCATCGTCTTTTTTTCCGAAACACCTCGTCCTTGGTGCTTGCTCATAATTTCTCACAACGTCATGACCTTTACACATACGGCTGAAAAAGAGGCATTGGCTGACACCATGGTGCACTTTTATTCTAGAAGCTACGCAGACGTCCTCACTTCTGGCTGTTCACTGACGACCATGTGCTAAACTATCTATCTCATGGGAGTAATCCATTCGAACGTCAGGATGGCGCATTGGAGTCACTGTAAAACAAGACTTGACGTTCTATGTAAACCATCGGCCAGGCGAGACGCTAGCTGACTCTACGTTTCTCTCCAGACATCGGAGAAGTGAATATATCCCTTCATAGCCGTGTTCACACATTGTGAGAAAGCACCTACATTATAAAGAGATTTTTTTTTAGTAGTGGGCAGCTCGGCGTCTAATATTTTGAAGCTGTACTTGGACAGTCGAGAGCCACGAAACCTCGATGGGGTTTGGCAAACTTATAGGAATATTAAAAGAGTCGTTTTACATAAATAGACATCAAGGAGAATATCAAAAGCTACGTTAAAGCGCACGAGCCCCGCCATTTGTCACTGTACCTCCTCGTGCCGGTAGTGGGTAATCCCTCTCCGGAATCAAACCCTGACCCTCCGTTAGCCGTAGCAACCATAGTAAGCAAGTAACCTACTATCGAAAATTATAAGGCAGGCACTTGAAAAAAAACGTCGCCGGCTCGTGGTCATGCGATCAGCACAAGGTTATCCACAGCCACTACACAATACGAGCCAGCTATGGTGAATGGAACTCATTTTCAAGTCATCTTTACAACATAATATGAAGTTTAAACAAATAAATTAAGAAAAAAAACGAGGCCAGGGAGTCAGTGAGACTCAATCATTCCTGCAGGGTTGCAGCGCATAAATATAGAAAATGAAGACACTAATTCTCTTTTGGCGCTATTGGAGCCAAATATGACCTCAAAACTAGTGGGTGTTTCAGAATGGACCAGCTTTCCACCGTAGAAAGTTCCAGAAATAAACCGTTGGTTAATTACTCATATATTCACCTATTTATCACTGACAAGGAAATTGGGTAGTTGAGAGGCTCCCACGATACCTGAAGGGATTCACTTCATTACCTCGTCATTTTCGGGGGAGCAGGCACATCATTTCAGAAACTGAAATTAGACATCGTAATTCTTCGACTACATTTTGCTTACAAGGGCACCTTGTTTTGCTGCGTCTGGTGAAATGTCCTGGCTACCAGCAGATTACGAAATCGGAATCACTGACGGAGGGACTAAATCTTGTTGGGTTCCGGAAGATCTTTATGTGTATGTTATATTAATTTCAAATAGAAATGAACTTGAAACTTCAGGAGGCATAGAGAAAAAGCGCAAGGCGGGGCAGTAACCCTCACGCTACAGGTCAGCAGTAAAGAAAAAGTAATGAAAGCAAGGTCACCGCCCCTGACTACCGGTAGTGGAGCCAGGGTCACACAATCTTAGTTTGAAAAATCTTGGCTGGACCAAGATCGAAATTACCCGGTTCCTATAGCGTTATAAAAACAGTCAAGCAGCAATAGATTCAAAAATTGCTCCAGTATTTGGGATAGAATGAAAAAAACTGAAATAGTTAACAGGTGAAAACTTCGAGCCCTGTCATCCTAGAAGGGATGGACGGATGATATTTCGCAGTACTATATTTATCAGTCGTGCCAGGGCATTCTGTAAAATTTTCTTGAAAATCTGTGATTACTATTTTTTAAACGCCCTTACGGTTTATTAAAATTTTATTACAAACTAAATCATTAATGTAGCTGCAAATTTTTTCGCGTTAATTTTGCGGGAAACTATTTGAAGATTAGTCCCAATTTCTTTCAGCTTTGTCGCCTTAGATAAAACGTCTCCACAAAATCTTTTATTTCGGGCTCAGTGAGAGGTTCTTATGGATTAGGATTATGTTAGCGTTTTTCCAAGATTCCGGTACGCTCGAAGTCATGGGGCCCTGTATACGCAATGCCTCATGACTTCGAGCGTACCGGAATCTTGGAAAAACGCTAACATAATCCTAATCCATAAGAAAGGGGACGCCAAAGACTTGAAAAATTATAGACCGATCAGCTTACTGTCCGTTGCCTACAAAGTATTTACTAAGGTAATCGCAAATAGTATCAGGAATACCTTAGACTTCTGTCAAGCAAAGGACCAGGCAGGATTCTGTAAAGGCTACTCAACAATAGACCATATTCACACTATCAATCAGGTGATAGAGAAATGTGCGGAATATAACCAACCCTTATATATAGCCTTCATTGATTACGAAAAAGCGTTTGATTCAGTCGAAACCTCAGCAGTCATGAAGGCATTACAGAATCAGGGTGTAGATGAGCCATACGTAAAAATACTGGAAGATATCTATAGCGGCTCCACAGCCACCGTAGTCCTCCTCAAAGAAAGCAACAAAATCCCAATAAAGAAAGGCGTCAGACAGGGAGATACGATCTCTCCAATGCTATTCACAGCATGTTTACAGGAGGTATTCAGAGACCTGGAGTGGGAAGAATTGGGAATAAAAGTTGATGGAGAATACCTTAGCAACTTGCGATTCGCTGATGATATTGCCTTGCTTAGTAACTCACGAGACCTATTGCAATGCATGCTCACTGACCTGGAGAGGCAAAGCAGAAGGGTGGGTCTGAAAATTAATCTGCAGAAAACTAAAGTAATGTTTAACAGTCTCGGAAGAGAACAGCAGTTTACGATAGGTAGCGAGGCACTGGAAGTGGTAAGGGAATACATCTACTTAGGGAAGGTAGTGACCACGGATCCGCATCATGAGACTGAAATAACCTGAAGAATAAGAATGGGCTGGGGTGCGTTTGGCAGGTATTCTCAAATCATGAACAGCAGGTTGCCACTATCCCTCAAGAGAAAAGTGTATAACAGCTGTGTGTTACCAGTACTCACGTATGGGGCAGAAACCTGGAGGCTTACGAAAGGAGTTCTGCTGAAATTGAGGACGACGCAACGAGCTATGGAAAGAAGAATGATGGGTGTAACGTTAAGGGATAAGAAAAGAGCAGATTGGGTGAGGGAACAAACGCGGGTAAATGACATCTTAGTTGAAATCAAGAAAAAGAAATGGGCATGGGCAGGACATGTAATGAGGAGGGAAGGTAATCGATGGTCATTAAGGGTTACGGACTGGATTCCAAGGGAAGGGAAGCGTAGCAGGGGGCGGCAGAAAGTTAGGTGGGCGGATGACATTAAGACGTTTGCAGGGACAACATGGCCACAATTAGTACATGACCGGGATAGCTGGAGAAGTATGGGAGAGGCCTTTGCCCTGCAGTGGGCGTGACTAGGCTGATGATGATAATGATGATGAGAGGTTGTTGCCCAAAAAGCGGAGATGGGCGGCATAACTCTAAGGTTCTTTGGGCAAGCAATTCTAATAGATTAAAATTACCAAAAAACTTTTCGCTGTGTACAACGTTTAGTTTTGGAGTGATAGGTCTTCAAACTTTCAAAATCTGCAGACTCAAAAGTACTCGACCTTTAATAGATTTTTTTTCCTGGAAATCCATGTTGCTTCTCGCAAAACAAAGATTGACTCATTTCTACAGGCATTTGCCCACCTCAATAAAACTTCTTGCTGAAAAAAAAATAGTTAGGATCTCCCTAAGGCTGTCCTTATCTGAATACACTGCAGACGTTACAAAACTTTCCGAGAACGTCATTGAGCATACCACTTATCAAGTAAGCGCCAGAATGTTTGCAACGGAATGGTAAACGGTCACACTGACTACAAATCGAAAGATCTCCTAAAGGCAACAGTATAATGGTTGTACTCTTTCAGCGGCAGTCGCCTGTATCCTCAGAAGCTAATCTTAGAACGAAAAAAAAAAGGTTATCCGGCTTTATTAATGCTGTCGTCTATTTATGGCATCAGACTTAGAGAGAGAAAAATAGAATAGAGGAACGGCAGGAAGGTTAGCCAGACGCACGTGCTGTTTGCTACACTGCTCTGGGTGATAGGGATATATGGAAATCAAGAAAGTGGAGAGACAGAGAGAGAGACAGCAATTAAGCGCACATCTCGAGGTACGCAGCGGGCGTGCAAGCGGTCGCCAAGACCTGTTGATTTGAGGTACTGCAATAACACTTTCATGACTTTCTGTGCCGTCGATGCGTACGGCCATTGTCCAAGGATCTTCATTTCCGAAAATGGTCTAGAGTCCAGTGGGTTCAATGCTGTCCGGAGAGGTTTACGCTCGACATCGTACCGGGGACCGAGACATAAGGTGTGTTCAGCCGTTTCTGTAGTTCCAAAACAGTCTCACATGGGTGTATCCGCTCACATGGGTGCATCCGCTACTGTTCCTATACGGAACGAGTAGGCCTTTGTAAATGCCACCCCGAGCCACAGGCGGCAGAACACTGTCAACTGAGACGTGGTTGCTCAGTCGCTATGGTGTTAGGCTGCTGAGCACGAGGTTGCGGGATCGAATCCCGGCCACGGCGGCCGCATTTCGATGGGGACGAAATGCGTGAACACCTGTGTACTTAGGTTTAGGTGCACGTTAAAGAACCCCAGGTGGTCGAAATTTCCGGAGTCCCCCACTACGGCGTGCCTCATAATCAGAAAGTGGTTTTGGCACGTAAAACCCCATAATTTACTGTCGCCTGAGAGCAGAAAACTATTGTTGGCACTTGTAGCTTTAAGGATGGATCAAGTTCATGAAG